>NW_019101102.1:201258-460689 GCF_001856785.1 Myzus persicae
CCCCCCCCTAGAAGACGAATCAAATCCGCCACTGTAGGTATATCACATCAGTCAGTAATATTAGTAAGATAGTTTTAAAACTTATATTTGTTTATATTATATTACTTATTCAAGCTTTTTGTTCGAATCGATATCCTATTCTAAACTGTACTGGCAAAAAACGTACAGTCGTTCACTTGCTTGTAATTCATACCATTTCCAGTCAGACTTCGGCGACGGAATGAACTTTAATTTTTATTCGGCAGCGTGTGTTACATTGCAATAAAATAACATTTTGGCAACACGATATTATGATGTCGGAGTCTAAAAAGGATAGAAGCGATAGACGCGTGCATTTAGTGTAAACGAAACTAAAGAGAACGAAAAATCGAAATTTCAACACATAAATTGAAAATAAAACAATACATAGCGTACGCAATAAACGTTACCGTATTGGTTTTATACCGATGTATATATTATTATTATTATTGTAACAGCCGAATATAACATTCTCTCGATATTGTCGGGGTAAGTTTTTTTTTTTTTTTTTTCATACTCCTTTATACGACAACAACACATTATATTATATACCTACATTCCACCAAAGAGACATAATAACGTATATTATACGGTTGGTACGTTCGCTTGCAGAGCTATAAACGAATTTAATCAAACTCATTTTTATTTGTTTTGTTTTGTTTTTTTTTTTTTTAGTTCGACAACAACAAACCGTATACACGTGCGGTATTGATTTTAGCGTAAGGTGATTTTCTCGGTAATTGACTACTATAATAATAAATTATAAACCTATTAAGACCACCCGGCCCGTGGCCTGGGGGCACTAAATTTTAATCGGTGTTTCGGGATAATTCGGTCTAACGAAATACGCGTTTGTTTTCAAATGGTTTTGTTGATTTCGTTTTGAATATAACAACACGCGGGTATATGTATAGGCGCACAACAACGGTAGTGGTTGTTGTATTATATACGTATACAAAGTATCGGATAGTAGGTATATTATTATGCGAGTGCACGCGTGTGTGAGTGTGAGTGTGTGTGAGCTCATTTTAAAGCGATACCGCCCCTCTGAAAAAAAAAAAAGTATCGTTCGATCGTTTTCATTCCTAACGACGGCACTGACCCATTTAGCGGCGGCGCGGCGTTATATTATAAAGGTACACACTAATATAACACGGTGGCTTCGGAAATCGACCATAAACGGTCTGCGACTGTACACCGTTTTAATGACACACGGCATCGCGGGTCGTCGGCGGGATGGAAATGATTTCGAAACGACGAGATTCATATGAGTTTCCTGGTCGGATGACGTGATGAAGCGCCCGACGAGAAAAAGAAAAGAAGAAAAGTGGGTCGAATGGTGACGGAACGAACGCGACGGCCACTGTGCATGTGCGCAGACCGCTGTGCCGGCGCCGGTCTCGGCGAATCCGGAAAAACTCTCGACGAGCGACACGAAAAACGCATGGCGTGCTGGAAAACCGCCTCCAGTGGTGGTCAGACAATTTTATCGCGAGAGAACGATGGGGATTTTTTCATTTTTATCAAACACACACACATACACACACACACGCACACTTTTCAGTCGAATCGAAATCACCCTCTGACGAGAGTTCTGTATTATAATATATTATACCTATAGGTTCTGCGACAACTATTACAGTAAAATAGTTATTTTTCACCTAATATTATATTATTGTAAACCTCTCAACGGTCGAGTACCCAACCCTTAGTGCCATTGTCATGAAATATTTTTAATTTGTATTCACTAGTAGTTGTGCTGTGAAACCGCGTAGATGAAAATTTGTGCATTATGTTTATGTATATATTATAAATACACTATAATATAGATGCTTTTATAAGCACTATTAGGGACCACACTCACCGTATGAAATTCAACCAGACTACCGGTTGGCGTCACATAATATACGAGTATAATTGAATTGTCTACCTTCTTTTCTTGATATAGTTAATATTAATGATTTCAGATTATTTTGTATTCGATTTAAAAATCCAACTGCAGATAAGTTGATGATTGTACATATAGTGATATAGCATATAATATACGATAGATACCTATAACTGAACATAGGACTGTATATTATAAAAGATCCTAGGGGGGAATATTATTCAATCTTATTTTTGTATTTAACACTTCAGTGGTCCTACCTAAAATCTCAATAATATATTGGAGGTCGACCAACTTTGTACTCGTTATTGAAATGTCTGTTATTCCGTTTGATTTAATTTCGAGAGACACGTAAGTCATATTTTCTTCTTTTCCGATGAGCAATATTAAAAAAACTGCTAGTTCATAATACTATGTAAATACAAAATAACATTATGTGCCATGACCCAATTTTCCTACCCCGGAGAAACGTACGTCCGGGTGAGGGTGGTACCCACTCATCGGTGTACATAGAAGCACCCCTATCCCATAACGTGTATATATTTAACAGTGAACGAAATATTGTAGTCCGTGAAATCATTAACGAAATCGGTATATCCGTTGTTTTTGAGACGTTACAAGGTTTGGCGATAAAAAAAAAATAAAATAATTGAAAAAAAGGACGATAATAGTGTCCCCCAGCACACATCGACTAGTTTGACGACGAACTTGAGCACGAGTGCTGGCCGATTGCTGTTTCTGCGACGAGTGTCGTATATGTGCGGAATTGTACGCAAACTCTGGTAACGGGTATGGTGGGGTATTGCCGCCGCTGGTTACGGGAACTCGGGCTAACTGCAGCGTGTGCGACGGGAATTGCTCCGAACCGACCGGACCACAAGAATTTCAATCGTTCTGGATGGCTGCTGAATGACGCGCCGAACGCAGGGTAGATGGCGGGTGCCGACGACGACGAGGCGTTCGGGTCGGGAAATATTTGCTCGGTGGTTTATTGAATGATTATAATTACGGTGGCGGCAAACTCCGCAACTAAATGCCGATAATTATTATTGGCGGCGGCGGCGGCGGCGGCGGCGTAGGAAATCTTTAACGCCCAACCGTCGTCGTCGTCGTCAAGTATTACGAGTGTCGATTCCTTCCTATACAATAATAGTAATAATAATAATATAATACCGCGTGCCATTTTATTATTATTATCGCTATCGCTATCGTTATTATTATTATTATTATTATTAATAATTTCTCACAGTCGCGGGGCAGAGGAGTGCATGAAGGTAGTTTACATGTGTGTGTAGGTGTGTGTGTGTGTGTGTGTGTGTGTGTGTGTGATCATATTATGCAATTATACTATTCGTATGTATATTTAGAATACATCGGGTTGTTTGTGTAAGGGTTAGATGCAGAAACGCACCGAGTATATATATGTATATATGTAATAATGTACTAAAGCAACAGTGCGAAATCGTCATAACGGTCGTGTAACGTTTTTCCACTACTAATTATCCGTATTAAAATTATTATTATTATTATTATTATTATTATGGCATGTCGATTCGCCTTCACACAAAGCCAAACGCGCGTGCATAAATATTGCATCAATATTGTCCGTAATCGGCAAAGCATTTTTCGACTATTGAATTTCGTGGCTGCCATAGCCATATGTAGTTCACACCACAATGCAAATTCGGTAGATTTAATTATTATTTATTGTTATCTATTTGTTCGTGTGTGTACAAACGATTACCTGAAATACGACATTGTTTTACTATATCAAATAACTAAATAATGTACACATATAGAACGTCATTTCGCTCCGTTTTACAACATTTTGCAATTTTCGTTAGCTTTACAATACGCATGGTTTTATTTTGTTTTTAAAAGAACATTACGCAATGAAACCAAAAATAAAATTCTCCAAAAAATATTTCGACGTAAAAATGAAATATATATATTTTTGTTTACCTATGCACTAAATGAAAATGAGAATGTTGTTAATAATTATCAAAGATTAAATTTTTTTTCAAGTTCTCCTAATTATTGTTGATAAATTTCAAACTTTAAATATAATATTATTCGTGTCAAACACAATTGTGTGATGTATTCATATAAAAACAATAAAAAATATCAAAATGTTAAGTCATTTTTTTTTGTACAACGTTATTTACCAAAATTTAATTTACAGTTTAAATTACAATCTTAACTTATTTATGTTAATCACCATTTTATACAGATATTCATACTTAGTAAAATTGAAATAAAAAATATAATAGGTAAGTTAAATACTTTTTAACAAAAAGAAAAATCAAAAATTATTTTTAAACAATGATCATAACTTGACAAACAAAAATGTTAATTTGTGTAAAATGCATTAGAATATTATAAATAAAGGGTTGTTTTTTGGAAAACAAAACTACCTAGATGTCTGGTATTCTGGATTTTATTTTAAAAATCAATTGGAAAACATTTTAGTGATACAAGAAGCATAAGAATAATATTGCATACTTAAAAAGGTATATGAAGCCTTTTTTAAAGAAACTGTCAAAATGACCGTCTACCCGTGTACATGAAGACATGTATACAATAGAATCCCACGTGTTCTGAGGACTGACAGTTTGAGCACTGAGGTGGATCACAGGATTTGAAAGAGTTCTAACCTTAATTTTTTATGTTCATGAGCATATCAAAATATTATATACAAATTGCTACGATTCTTTGTCGAAACTATAATATGATGAAGCGCCAGAAGGGTTATTTAACATTATTAAAGGGACAGAGTTTTTTTTTTTTAAATAAATTTGAATTATGTATATCCTCTTTTGAAAAAAAAAAAACATTGATAAAAATCTTATTCCACGGCAATATTACAAAACTTGTAAAAAAAAGTTCTTTCACTCATATTTAGTCCAACAATGTTTCATAGTTTTAGATATTGTTTTTAAACATGTTGACAGTAATTCATTGAAACGTATTTGTATTTATCATAGATACGTCACACCAGATTCTCTGAAGTTCTTAAATAGCATTTCTCTATACAACGAATGGTGCCATAAAAAGCAAAGAAGATATTTTTAATTTTCTAGATCCGATAATCGACCTTGTTAGAAATTACAATCGCACATTTTTTTGACCAAATTTGAATGCATAAACATAGTGAACCACATGATTGAGCACTCACGATATTAACCGAACTATAGATGCATACAAATGAGTACTTGTGTGTTATCGCACATCACGAATAAAAAATACTGGAAATATAATAAAAAATATTCGTGGTTTATTATCCTTTTATTTTATCTTATCTGTGTTATTATTTATACAAGAACAACGAATATATTATTATAATTGAAATGAGAACAAAAAATAATTAAACATTGTAATATCAAAAAAGGAGATAAATTACCCTAGAAATGTGATTTGTTGGTGGCACAGGATCATTTCTATGATGTCTTTCAAACTGTTACCGACAGTTACTTTATTTAATGTTTTTACCCTCATAGAAAGTATAAAACAGTCGATGAGCGTTGACCTGTGGGCTATAATTACGAAATGCTTTATAATGATTATGATTTTTTCCAACCTATATTTGTGATTCACTCGAAAATATAGTTAATAAATAATAATACATTATTTTTAATATTAATTGTGACAAATGAAACCAAAAATTATCAAAAAAAGTAGATAGAATAAAATATTATAATACTGAATTAAAGCAAGCACCTACATAACAAACTATTAAATTAAATATGTCCAATTTTTATTTTTATTTTTTTTGTGAAATATTAGAGTCTTTGTAATTGGTCAATTTAACACTATTTCAACTTGATCAGGGTCACCCTCTAAGAAAACGCCCCGTTTGATTTCTCATGTTAAAAAAATAACTACAATATACTGGCAAAATAATACAGTGAAAAGTATTTACTAAGTACTCATAAAAATAAACTTAATATAATCAAGTGATGCTAAGAATTCTTTTTTGGATTATGAAGGTATAAATCAAATTTCAAGTAAATGTTTTAATTTCCAATAATTAGGTATTACACGTACGTATAGAAACAGTTAAAATATAACATTGATAAAGATTTCCGAGCTATAATATGTATTTTGGGTTAAGCTTTAATTTTCTTGACTAAAAATGTTCACAATATTTCAACACAAGTATTATATAGATTACTCACTGCCATTGTAATCTAAGGCACAACCTATTTCTTTGTTATTAAAAAATACAAAAATTTTACTTTTTTTATATTCGTATGTATAAAAACGCTCATTGTAATTTATAATATTTGATTTTAAAAACTGTTCTTGTAACGTTGATAACGAATTGAAATATGAATAATTTTATTATAATCGTCAAGTTTTCATATAACTATTATTATTATTATTATATTATTATCATAAGTCACAACGTTCTCGAAAGTTCAACTTTCGTTTTCACTTTCACGGTTGTACATTTTTAAATTTTAATATTATATATAAATGTAATAATAGCTGTTATAATATAATGATTTATGATGTTAGTCGTGTGCACTAAAAAAATATATACAATATGTGGTTTGACTTTTATTATGAAATTATATGTATATTATTTTGTCAACAGAATATAATATTGTTCTGACTACATGACTGCATTTTCTACTTAAGATATATTCTGTCAATAATTTGAGTTACATATATTATGTTGTCCGTGTGTAGTTTAACAAATAAGGAGTTTATAGAAGAATTATAAAAAATCTAGAGGAGAATAAAAAATATTTTAAAAAGTAAATATATTTTCTCCTCCTTAAGATTTAATGCAGAATCCAATATAGGTTTAGCTACCTATTAGACGATCGTACAATAGGCTTAAATATTCTAAAGGTGTTTAAGGATTATATACAAAGTTAATGACCAAATCTGTGGGTAACGGATGAAAATACCTCTAATAATGGCTTATTTAAAAAGGTCACTTTATTAAGTTAATATCAATAATTATATACTCGGATATTATATTATTAAGAAGAAAAAATTAGTAGGTACCAGACTAGTGTACGGCCATTTGACACTTTTCTGATACTATATAGTTAATACATTGATTTTAGTGACTTGCGAAATATAATTTATACACATAATTTTGATTTTTGTCTAATTTTTAGCAATATTTATTAAGAATTCGTCGAGTAGCTACTTAATATATAATATTATTTATTATTCAACTGAATACATTGGATTTGCCATTAAATCGTTGAAATATAGTTTGTGTGTTTCGGTGTATCTTCGTCATTCGTCTATCAACTACATGTGTAATAAATAATAAATGCAACTGAATATTTATTTAATATTATCATAACTTATTTGAAGATACCACATATGCGATCCAATAACTTGGTTGCACTTCAAATTTCAACGGACTGAAAACATTAAGTTTCCACTAATGCAATTATATTAATTATTAACTTACATCATGTATTTTAAATATTTTTAATTTAGAATGTATTACTGGGAACTGAAACGATATAATATTATTATGGTTTTTATATGAGAGTATTGAAAGTTTAATTGACATTACCATCGATTATTAACTCAAATAAGTTTAAATTAAATACAAGTTGTAGGTAACAAATCAGCGGTACAAACAATCAAGTACATTAATATTCTTATTACATCTAAGTTCTAAATATTATCAAATGATTTGAAAATATCAGTTACGAGTAATATTAAAATATCTAATATGTTTTGGATTAATCTTATTAACAATTCATATTGATGGGTACGGACCTAATACTTGGAATGTTGAAATACGAGATTAGCTGATATTTGTAATTAATGCATTTTTTAATCTATTATTTCTATTTATTGAGTAATATAGAGTTATGATGAACAACGTTATTTTTAAATATTTAAAAAGAAGAGTTGAAATAACTATTTTATCTTTACGGGCAATGGTTTATTACGTACTACTCTACACCAATCTGAAATTATTTGAATATAATATGTATAATGTATATAACAAGTTAGATTTGGTTTTTTAAAATAATATATTTGCTGAAAAAATTATACTTTTTTATTTTATGTATTTATTATTTATTTATTATACAATACAAATGAAAATATCTGAAATATTTTTCTTATTTTTGTTACAAAAAAATTTCCATAATCATGTTATTTTTAAAATATTTTGTTTTCATAAATTCTTGTATGTACCAAATATTTTTCTCTCTTTAGAGTACATGTCCTTAGTGGCTGCCAAAAACATTTCAGTAAAATTATGTTGCCTTTGTACAATTTCAAAAAACAAGAAATCGTTTAATGCTATTTTATATTATAGGTATAGTCATATGAAATAGGTAGGTACCTACTTCATTGATCAAACATAATATTTTAACATTTATTCGCATAATACCTATGTGAATAACATGTTAATAAACGTTATGAGAATTAATTTAAACTTCAAAACTCAAAGTAAATTATTATAATTATATGAGAATATACACTATGATACCTATAACAAATGTATTTTTAAAACGTTTTCATGATAAAAATTTGATGATAAGACTATGATACGTAAGTATCTTAAATGATGTAAAAAAATCGTCTCTAAATATTTATTACGTTGTCGTGTTTGGTTAAAAAAAAATAAACTTGAATGGTTCTATTGGAGTTAAATTTTTTTTTAAACACGATTTATGTTTCATACAAAAATGTTTGATTTATATTTCATACAAAACGTTTGATTCGTGGAATTACAAAAGCTTTATAAAATTGAACAACAGCAATGTACTTACAAACAGATTAAAACGATTTCGTGAAAATTATTATCATAATATTATGTTAAGTTGAGTTGTAACAAATTCCAAATTCAAATGAAACCTAAAACGCGTCTGGCGAACAAGAGAAACGCTGCGTTATGTCACGGGGAGAATGTTGTAGTTGCTATCTACGTCGATGGTACTACAACAGTATAGTTTCGTTTATATAATATTGTTTGTCGTCAGTTGTAGTCTTAACGACTAAACATTTTGTTGACATAACACGATGTTTAAAATATGTATACACTATACATATATATAATATATTATTATATACTGTGTTTAATAATAATGTATTATATACACTGCGGTTCGGAGTTTGGGGAAGCGCGGCGAATGAGAACACAGAATTGTGCGAATAATAATGCTATAATAATATCATAACAAAGTTATATTATTTCGATTGCGAACCGTACGAGCGGGCGAAGTAGCGTCATATTTCCAGTGGAAATCTCGAGCGATACGTTCGATATCGCACAGAGCAGACCATTCGTCAATAATAAAGTTGCACAAAGTTTGATAATAACAATACTATAAATGCGAGCGTATTCGTATGCGTGTGTGCGTGCGTGCGAGTGCGTGTCAACAACCAAAGACCTAACCGTTTAACGAGATGAGCGTTATTTGCGTGTGTATGCGTGTGTGTGTGTGTATGTGTGTGTATTTTTTATACATATACTACATCCATCCGAGTGACTAAAACTTTAGCGTTCGGGAAAGGTCGAAGTTTGGTATTTAGACGTCGAAAATGTCGAAAAGCAAGACGTGTTCCTTGGAAGCGCAATTAAGGGTATCCGCAGAGTCCATATAATAATATAATATATTTTTGTTTTGTACCTATGCCTATAATTAATAGTTACTCGGACATTCTTATTGCCTACTGTATATATACGCTGCATTACCGACCTATAATTATTTACAGTTACTCAGACGTTAATTTACACGCTGTAACAACAATTATTATTACAATAATAATTTAGGGTTCAGAGAGGCGGTGGTCCACGCGACCGAAATTGGTGCAGTTTCTTCGCCGTCGGGCTCGACCGGACCGTACGACTCCTCTTCTATAAGAAACGACCTCAGTATATTATTATTCTGTACAATATTTTGAACACAGTATTATATCATAGTGATCGTCATCGTCGACGCCCGGTGGTCGGTAAAAGTGCGGTCGGGTCGGATCGTCGCGACGCGATGGCACGTCGTCGTCGGTAAAGTTTTCTCGTATCGGCACAGCGGCGGAACGCGCGTGTCGATGTGTGTGTAAGCAAGTGCGTACTTGTATTTCGATGTGTGTGTGTGAGGAAAACTCGAAAAGCCGGTGGCGCATGACTAATGCGGACGCATATAGGCGAAGGGGATCAGTGTATAAATGACTTTTGGCCCCTCCCGACACATACGGCCGGCCACCCCCTCCTTCCCCTCCGGCAATGTGTATACCACTCCGTTCGTCCGCCACCGCTGCCGCCGTCGTCGACGACGACGACGACGACGACGACGACAACTCCTTCGATTCCGGTCTATTCTCGTACCCCGCGCTCGACGTCCGGTCAACCCGATCCTGGGAAGTCGTCGTCGTGGTCGTTGTCGAAGCACACGCCGTAATATTATTACGATGACGATAATAATAATAATAATAATAATAAAATAATACAGCCCTCAGTAGATCATTATTATAACACAAGAGCACGACACACGCGGGAAAATATATAAACCGTGAACGAGAAAGTGGTTAGTACGCCGTAGGTAAAGTTATACTGTATGATAATATTATCGAGTACGCGAAACGAGACGACGAAAACGTCGTATTATTATAACGATAGTAATAATAATATTATTAATAAGCAGAACGCACTCTGCGCGAGGTATGACGAACGGGTGCATTAACGATACACTCAAACCGTACCGACGACGCGGGGACATTAATATTGCATACACGTGACGCCGTGTTATAATCAAATATGCACCGCCGCCGCCGTCTTTGGTGCCCGATGATCATTATAGTTGTGCAGTAAAACCGTTGTTCAATTGACCTGCAAAAATATATGAGCCAGGCGACTGTTGCAGTGGTCGTTGGCCCGCAGCAATAAAACGTGCCCCGTGCGACACGCTGTCGCGTACAACTGCCAACGCGTGTATATATAAGGGGTCAATATGTGCTAGAGTTTTCGTGAAAACAATTTTCTGTATTTTTAGATAGGTTAACTGCAACTACTCTTATCACGTCATCGATTGCCAACAATCAATTACGTTATGCATTATATGTATGGGCTTAAATATTGACGAGTTGTTAAAGGTTGGAAATAACCCATCCCGTGACTGTGACTCAGATCCAGAAAAAGTTTTTGCTTGCGCGATCTGACCAATACTATATACTGTGACTCAGATCCAGAAAAAGTTTTTGCTTGCGCGATCTGACCAATACTATATACTGTATCTCATCTGAGAAGAAAGCAAACTAACATATATATATACAAATAAAGAAATAATACAAAACACCACGAGCGAAATAAAAAGAGAACTACATAAAGGAATGAACTGTAAATATTGTGGTGGTTGTGAGTGGGGGAGAGTGGGAGACATAAACCGCTCAAGGACAGGTGTCAGACGATGCGAAACCACACTCAAAAAATTGAACATTTTTAAGAAGAAAAAATACACCAATTGCGAATGGGGTGGAACACAGAGAATAAACCATTTACTGCAATGTTCCTGATGGCCTCTTCTTGTGAAAAAAACGACTTCCACCAGGAAAACGACAAAACGCAGCAGCAGTCAAGGCTTTTCGAATGACTATGAGAAAGAAAAAAGATGATCACGGCCAATCCCGTTCAAACATTATAGATATCACGCTGACAATATTGTATAGTACACGGCAATGAAGAGCCACTTAATTGACCGTTACGCGAAAACAGTTAATTTTTGTAGTTTTATTTCTTTTTTGTTACCTGCGGGTGGGGTTTAATTTAATTCCAGAGACGTATTATAATGCAATCCTGTACATACGCCTACATTTTCATTTTTACTAAGATTTCCGGAAATTGCTCACTTCCAAGCGCTACGACGGAAATTACAAAAAATATATTATTTCTCATTGTGTACCTACTACTCTTTTTTTTCTCTCTATACCATATCCATCGAATCGTACCACGACGGTATCTCTGTGTTTGTGTCGTCACTGGGTATATATACTATTACACTACGTATAGTGTATACATATATATAATATTATATACATTACAATATATACATTATACATATAGCATTGTGCCTTTATATATTATTATACACCGTTCCATGAATTCGTGTTCCCGTCATAAATAATATTAAATTATATAACCATGATTCTCATTTTATAGGACCACCCGGAATACTAAAACAGGTTTTGATTGAAGCTTATACAACCTATCTGAAATTCCGAAAATACAATGAAACTTTAATTAATATCATGGATAGTAACACCAATTATTTTAAAAGATATCGGATAAACATTATCTTATATTATTTTACTGTCATTACTTTAAACTATGATTTTGTACAACGAGATGGTTGAATAAAGAATGTACACACAGTCGTTTTCTTGCAGTATTATATTTTGCATATGTACAATAATAGTATAAAATATTAAAATATATAACTACGAATGAATTCATTAAAATGTAAATTATCCAATCAGTTTAAAAATCAGCATTTATTAAACATTGTTTTTAAGCAACAATCATTGTTAGTTGAATTATGTTATAATTGTTCAAGATTTGAAAAAATCATATTTTTTTAGCATGACAGCTCATGTTTATCCGAATTATTTCTACACGATTTCATGATATCTCTAAAAATATTTCTACAGTTTAATTTTTAAGCCTTCAAAATAATCCCAAACAAAAAGTTTAACAATTTTAGGTCGTTAGAATTCCAACACACTTATACATGATATATCAAATTTAATTAACTTTATGTGTATGCTACTAATAATTAGATAACTTATTTTATGAATATATTTTGGAAGTGATGTGCTTTTAAAATAAAACTTAAGAATAACTTAAAATTAGCTTATCTGATTATATTTACATCGACGTGTCAACAGTACATACTACACAATAAATAAATAATATAAGTCTTTTAGTTTTCTGGTTATTTTAGAAATTTTAATATAAAATACAATTTTAATTTTATTGAAATTAGCGATTACAATCTGGAAAATGCCTTAAATATTATGTAAGTGGATTTTTCTCACGCACATCTCTATAATAATACAAAAGTCTTTTCGCCTTGACTAAGTTTTGAATTACCATTTTTACGATTGGTTGCACAAAAAGCTCACAAATGGCCTTCAAAGTTCGATATAATAAAAAGCAATACAATACTCGTATCGTTAGATTTAACCTTATAGAAGCAACGTGGAACGTTTTATCTTTATATATATAATCCGTAGACTTATGAATATCGTATTACAGATAATTACAAAGCCGTGACATACTTATACATTATAATATAGCGATCATCGAGTTGTATGCATCGATGAATATTTCAAAGACATAATCATATTTTATTTATAGAAAAATGTTGTAAAGTAAACTACCCATTGTATCAGTATGACGAACAGTTTTCATAATGAAAAATAACACTTTATAATATATATTTTAATACACATTAAATTGTTATCGTATTAGTCTGCGTAGTAAAATCTCTTTGGTATAGAATTTAGATACGACTAACGGTGTAGGTGATATACTAATTTTCACGGGTAGTTACCCAATTTTTTTTGATATTATTAAACTTCTTCCTAACAAACTTTAAACGTACTAGATACGATGAAACAATACGAAGCATTACCATACTATATGTTCTTAGTTGAACAAACCAGGTCCATTCTAGGGAAAATATTCGTCTTTGGTGAATGTTGTTTTAACCAAACAATGGACATACTTGGATGACTTTAAACATTCAGGTTATACTGATATCGAATAATTTACAAAGCACCCAAAAACTTCCATTAGATTCCGTAACATGACAACGGCTCCAAATTCATTTGCACGTTAATTTATTCGTCAGTTTATTTGTCCAACGAATGCGACGCATGCCAGATGGCCAATACTTCAATATCCCTCATAATTACATTTAAAATTCAATTTAGGTATTTATAATAAAATATATTTTTTAAATTGTTTTTTTCGTTTCAAAAATAAGAAATACTTACAATCGTAATCTTTTTTATATAATAAGTTAGATAAATTGTTGGCTTAGCAGAATACTATTTTTAATTATACGGTACATTAAACATAATTAAGCGATAAAAAAAAAAAAACATGAGTATACATGAGGAATACCAATTTGTGAACCCTCTAAGTTATATAATTATGTTTGTTTCTAGATTTTATTTTCAAAAACTTGAAGAAATAAATTGTTTTTATAAACAGGTTAAATATATATATATATATATATATATATACCTATTTATAATACAATATAATATGTTTGTAATATTGTGTGCAGTGCCTACAAAATATGGCTTCTGAGAAGTTATGTTAGTGTAACTAACAGTATATTTAATAAACATCTCGAGTAAAATCACAAGAGTTATATTTTTAAACTTAAATGAGTTCCTTTGAATTTATCCATATTTTAAAACAGTTCAACTCTATCCTACTCATAGTTTTCCCTCGATTATTTTGTCCTATACCTGTTGTAGGCAAATATTATGCTCAACCGAAACATTTAACATATAAATATTCAATATATTTATAAATCCACAACGATATATTTTTTTTCACTTTTTTCCTTTTGATAATATTATCCACCAAGTTTATATTTTAGACATTAATTACCATTGTGCAATCTGTCTTATACTCTCAGTAGTTGTTTATTTGTATACATGTTTAATAATAGCCCTACATTATACAAACATTGATTTCAAAAAAAAAAAAAAAAAATACACGTGTTACGAACGAAACCAAGATGAAATAAATTTCAGAAGACGGTTAAAATATTCTTATTAGGAGTACAGATGTATGGCTCACTGATAATGCATTTGCGTAAACGATTCAGACATTTTATTTACTTTGATTATTTGGCTAAGACGACAACAAGCAATATAAATGGTAAGAAATCGAATTTTGCGTACTGGTTTAATTTTGTATATTAAGAACCTGGCGGAGATCCAACGGAACATTAAATATCGAATCGTTATTTTTATGTTTTTCTTATTTTGATATAAAATATTTACGATAAAAACGGGAATCGAGTACCTACCTACACATAATAAAATATTATATTCGCAGGCTTATTATGTTATATACTTATATATTATGGCTTATTTGCACGCGACGACCAGTCGACCAGACACAATAAGTGGGATATCGAGTGAGATACACTCGAGTTGTATACACCTGAGAAAAAACTTCCCGCGCAGTAACGTTTAGACGTCAAGTGATGGTATTTTTTTTTTTCTGAAAATTTGGTCCAACACCTCATTTGGCGTGTGCTTTTTTTAGGTGAAGGTCGTGTGTGAAATTTGCGTGAAATTCACTGTGACAAATCGTTTGGCGCCTCGTGTGGTACATTTAGCAGACATATGGACTCGGTGAGGGGGGGGGAGAATGTTTAGCTAATTCTGATGTCTGACTCATTACGACTACAATAAATTAACGTCAACCCCTCCGCTGGCGTCTACCCCTGGCAGGGTGACCATATCGGATGACATTGTCAAAACAGAGCACCGGTCATAATTTACGACACTTGGCCTAATTGGAATAGCGAAGAGGCGGAATGGTCGCTAGACAATATTGTTATTATTATCATTGCAGCTGCAGTGATTGTTCTTATTTTATTTTTGGAAGCGAGTTATTGTGTAACCATGTTACAAGTCTCCGCGTTCGACTCTTGATGGTGTACACAGTGTAGGGGGAGTTGCACAATGTGCCACGACTACTATCCACTCGTGAAAAACCCATATCGGACAATTAAATTATAGTCAAATAACGGTGTTCATTTTATAGTTCTGCTTACTCTATTAATAAACAATATTTGTAAACACATTAGTTACTTATAGTTGCGATAGTTCTCAGTAAACATTAATACTGATTTTACATAATATCTGCAGTCTTATCACTTATACTGTTTTTACATTAGTTTCTGTATGGTAAATCACATCGTCGACGTTACTTTGCCGCTAAAATGTACCCAAGTCACTTATTTGTCTCTACCAACCCATATTTCTATTAAAAATACGTCGAAGGTCATGAGCAATGTTTACATTACAATGTATACATTTTATATAACATATACAATTTGCTGAACCACGATCACCCATTATTGGAGTCATCCCCTCACCAACCAAAAAAAAAAAAAATAATATTATAATGATACTAACCTTTGTGGTGCCGAGCAATCAACGCTCGACCTTCAACACGAGTGACGATTTTAGTGTGCGTGTATGTATGTGTAGGTATGTGTAATCAGTCGAATCGTCACTGCAGGTAAACACGCAAGTCACCCGGCAATCGGGCCGAACTCAGTGGCAGAGCAGAGTACATCCAGAGTACCTCCTCCTCCTCCTGCTGCTGCTATTTTAACTATTCCACCGATAGCTGATGATACTACTACCGCGGTTACGTCTACAGCTACCAACGGACGACGGTACCCGACCGGACGGCGGTGGACACCGTGACCGTGGCGGCGTACGGCCAGCATCGTATCGTATATATTATTGTCGTTATCGCTGTTGTTATAATTATTGTTCTTATTACATACGTTATCGGCGTTCAACGTGACACGGACGGCCAGGTGATCACAAGCATAATATTATTATTAGTATCGCATTGCACGTATATAAGGTTATAATATTGTATTATACGGAACAATCATGATATCATCGGGTACGCATGGCCTAGAAGAGATGAGTATTTTGTCCAACGAACGGACATGATGGTGTACACGGCGTAACGAGTGAACTACGATATAGGTGTAATAATACCTATCGTGTTATCAATAATACTACCTATAAATAGACCACGGCGATTGTACTCGCGCACAATAATTACTATACGGGCGGCGGGACGGTCGTCGTGCTCCGGTTGCGGAAGTCGACTTCCGATTCGACTAAGACGACCGTGGCAGCGGCGGCGGCAACGACGGCGACGGCGAGGCGCACACTACCGCACGGCTGTTCGGCTGAACGCGAACTAATACCATAACTATACGCGTTATACGCGCCGCACGGGAAGCACGGAGTCCGTGTGTGTGTGTGTGTGTGTGTGTGTGTATCGGTGTGTGCCAGCGTAAGTACGTGGCAGTGTGTGTGTGCGCGCGTAAGTTTGTATGTGTGTGAGTAAGTTTGTACATGTGTGAGTAAGTTTTTATGTGTGTGTAAGTTTGTGTGAGTGCGTAGAGTCCCTGTGTGGACGTGACCGCGACACCAAACACACACACACACACACACGCGCGCGCACGCGCGCGCGCACTCACACACAGGCACATACATACACACTCGCGCACGCGCAATCGTCTCACGGTCGCGCAAGCTCAGTGAACGCCTTCACCACCAGTAGCGGCGCGAGGCGGTTACGGGGTGGTGTTCGGGGAGGGGAGGGGCTCTCCTCGTGTTCAGAAGCGACCGCCACCGTCACCCCCAACGCGCCGCATACCCGCGCCCCGTACCCTCGCCGCGTACAAATATTTTTAAACACCGTCCGTACCCGCCGCCGCCGCCGCCGCCGCCGCCCTAAACCCGACCTATATGACTCGCACTGTGAAAAACAAAACAAACAGATGATAATAATAAACAAATAAAAAATTTACAGTTTCCCGGCGGTGCATAGTTACAGTCGTCGTAGTCGTCGTCTTAGTGTCAACTCGCTGTAGCTACCTCTTTCCCATCGTCCGCTATCGGGCTTGTTTATGGCGTTAATATTGTCCATCACTCGATCGTTGGGTACGACAAAAACGCAGAGGATATCGCAATCACTGGCGCGACGCATCCCATCCGAACGCGGTATAAAGTGGATACCTACCTATATGAGGAGCAACAATGTTTCTTACCAAATGTTTATTCGTGACAATGGCAATAACGAACCGTTTCGTGTACAACTGCAATGATTTGCCACGGTACCACGTCGTAATAATGATATCCACGTGTTTATAGTTATTTCAACTGTAAACGCTTTATAATTTCCGGAAGTATGTTCTAATAATATTATGGTAACAATGTGTCGTCAAACCACCTCTTTATGCAGCATTTTCGTGTTAAACCGATGTAAAAGAAAGTAATTTATTCGCTCGCAACCGTCATACTAATATAATAATATACGGGTAAATTATTTTCATAGCATAACGCACTTGTTGCTAAACATAATAAAAATAACGACAATAATAGCGAAAACTTATCATTACGTAGGGACAGGAATCAAAAGAACGGTATAAGTTATAGGATGTGCATGTATAGTACAAGTTCGTTTTGTCTGGCTAAAGCGAGTTTCTCCTCTAGACGACCCTTCGTTCACCACCCGTTGCCGACAATAAGGAAGAAAAAAGAGAAGAATACAAGGGGTAGGAACACCGACGATCATTAACTGAATGACGTTCGTGTATTATGTGTTGGAAAGGATATTCACTTCCTTTTAACGCTCACTATACATACCCAGCCAAAACCACAAATGTGACCAGATGATAGCTAGAAAACATCAAACATAGTGAGTGTATATGCAATTTTAGAAAACAGAACTTTTACGATATTATCTATGTAATTATTTTACTTAAAGATTTCATAAAAATCATGAACATGCACAACTTACTTACAACCAAATTATTATTCTGTTATTATAACATTTTAGTATTTATTTTTACTATTCCATAAAATGAATAATTATCGTGATATTACAAAACGAATCATAATATCACATTTCTGATAAATTAATAAAAAAAACTTCTTTCTAGTTATTGGAACACATCATGCAATGTTTTTAATTTATTTGGTCAGCGTCGAAGAAAAATATTTAAACTAACTTTCAAATGTTGGATGTGCAAATTTAGAAAGACTTATTAAATTTCGACTTAAGAAATATAATTTTATGATAGCAAACTTTCAAACAAAAGTGTTCACCCAGCCGTATAAAACGGCTAAATATGGAGTTTGGGGGTTGTTATCAAATAGTGTTGCCAAAAACACAACAAAACAGAATAAGTACACACGATAACAGCTTCTAAAGTGAACAGTCATGTCATGGACGACAAATCCAAATGAAAAAACAATAACCCCCCTTCCTCCAGGATCAACGATCCGACGCAAGTGGAAAATATAATATGCTTGAGATGCGGCTTTTACAGCAAACATTGTTTTAAGTAGAATAATTTCGAATTAGGTCAACAAGTTTACTTAACGTAGTCGAGAAATTATTTGTAATGTTCTGTGTTTTATTTTACTTTGGGAAAAAAGTACATAAATATATACACTGAAATAACATGCAATAAATTTAAATAATACTCAAACCACTAATTTTTTTGCACCATAAACCACTTTGACAAATTAAAATATGTAACTAAAATAATAATAATAACAGAATAAATTGATATAGACTATGCCAAAATACTTTGTATGACATCTGATGTCATAAAAAAAAATCTAGCTTATAAAATAATCGCTTATTATAGTTATTATATTTTATGGGAATTCGGCTGTATAACTTATTACTTTAAATAAAAATATATAGCATTACAATTTCACGAACTCTACCAACTAAGAACGTTTCGGAAACATTTAAGCAATGAATCAAACAGCTTTCACTAGCGGAACGGTATACATTTTTTTTTATCGCAGACTGCTCATATTACGTGCATACGCATTTTTTCTTTTTATATCGCAATATTCTCCCCCAAAATTGTACAATACGCTATTGACATGAAAAGTGTATAAAATGTATCAATGAAAACTCGTTAAGAAATATTTTTTTTGCACTAGCGAATACGCCTACCATTTATATTTGTGAAATTGATTTAATATAATATTATTCTATTATATTATTATTTATGTCGATCATTATCAGCATATTTATTTATTATTTGCTGATCACTATGAGTACTTATACACACATATTTTATTTAGAGAATAACTTGCTTTTATATTACTGTATTTAATTATGTTTTTTTTTTATTTAACCATAATATCATCCTAGGTATAGTATTAAAATGAACATTAATAAATTAATACATACAATAAAGGGTCATTTTCTGAAATGAACTTTGCTTATCGCCTTATTGTTTATTGAAAATTATTCCATTGTTTAAAATAATAATAACGGATATTATATTTCAATTGTTGTTAAAAGACAACGATATTAATGTAATTATGTGAGTATAATATACCAATTGTAATATTTACAACTATTATATTTTAAGTATATTGTAACTTTTTTTTTTTCAAATTCACTGGGGTTGCAATTTAAAGTACACTATAGAATAAATTGTAAATTGTACATGGTAAATTAAATGAATAATAATTCTGACTGGGATTATGATAGTAATGTGTGAGGTTATGACATAATTTTATTTCATAAAAAATATTTACAAACAAACATTAAAATAATAAATTGAGTATCATGAAAGTTACGGTAAAATAGAGTTGGCTGAGTACACATTAAATTTAAATAGGTACTATGAATTTAAGAAGAATAAGATAAGGAAATTCGCGTTTAAATCATTTTATGTGAATGTCCACATAAACATAATAATATTATATTAATATTTGTATAGTATAATAATAATAAAAGTAATAATACTTTATAGTCTTATAATAAAAACAATAAAACATAAACTATAATAATATTTCAAGGTAAACTTATTTCACAGAGAAAAAGTCGATAAAATGTAATCCAAATAGTATTATTCAGTACCTATACATTTTTATATATGAAACATCACTGCAAGCAAATTTGAAATTCTCCAAAAAATAACTAAAAAATATTTAATATTTTGTCCAGAGTAATTTTAAAATAAAATGTGTGATGAAACAATATTTACCTACACGCACGATTTTAGTTTTTAATAATTATATTTTGATTTAAATTATTTTTTTTTTTGAAAGACAAATTCATTTTTTAGATTTTAATATTCAAAAAGGGGGAACTATGTGTCTATGTAACCTGTTAATTGTGCACCGAGTGTACCCCTTCATAGAATAAATCACTGTATTGTATAAACTAAATTTGAGTTCAATAATAAATCATTACATACGAAAAACAATCCTGAGAGAGAATGATCGGTAAATCCAATACCTATAACTTATTAGGCACTAAAATATAGTTCATGGTTTGTTATTTGATACTGTTATAACAAATATATTTACTTTTAATATGACAATGGTTTAATTAAATTTTAAGTATCAAAATCATTGCATTTATTATACTATTTATACTCGTATTATTTAATTTTGAGCCAATACTGTACAACGTTGTAAATAGGTTTAGAATATAAGTAGGCGCAATAGCTTATTATAAGATATAATAATATACATAACAGTTTCAAGTCTTTACAAATAATATTTTCGAATTTCAGCATAATAATTAAAACAACACTCCTAGTATCAAATTTTATCTAATTTTGGGCTGATCTACAAAACAAATTATGATTTCTTGGTTTCAAAATAAATTATTTATGAGGGACTTTGTATTAAATTTTCAAGCCTTAGCTATACAAATCACACATTTTATACATTCAAAAAATTTTATAAAAATTTTAACATCGAATACTTATAAAAAACAATAGTGATTTTACTCAATATTATGTGTATTTAATTTTTTTAGAAAGCTTTTAAAAAAAATTAAGAAGAACCTTAAATTACATTTTTAATATTTTTATCCTGTCAAAATAGTTTTAATAGTAAATGAAAAAAAACTAAAACTAAAATTTCACACGTCCATAAATAGATGAAAAAATCAAAATATTTTGAAAATTATACCATGTATAGAAATAAATATTTGATATTATTATTTGTTTATTTATATACATATTTTGTAAAAATTTCAAGAATCTACAGGTGTTCTTTTTTGAATTACAACATAATAAGAACAAAAATCGACTATGTTAAAAACTGATTGGGTTATGAAAAAATTCACATTTTTCCATAGTCTTCTATTCCTAATTATTATGAAAAGCATTGGGAATTTTTCGAATACAAAAATTATTGGGCGAGATATTGTAAAGTTTAAAATCCAAGCATTGAAACCTACTGCTCTAAAAATGATGGCGGGCGAGCTCAAAAAAAAAATATAAGACGTACATCGTTGTAAAATCAATACATTCATCTCTGCGCTTAGAATCTAAAAACTGTTGTATACAAAATATGTTGTAGAATGAAAAATTAGTGCACCACACTCCTGTGCAGATTGTTTGGGTTTGAACAGAGACTAAGCCTGGAGCAGTTATATGTTTAAACTTTTGGAATATACCACTGAAATAACGTCATAACGATGTGGTGACTGAAAGGATGTTTATATTACAATAACATGTAGGTGTACGATGAGTAGAAATTTGTTCGAAAGAGTTCAACTGCGTCCGTTATATTATTATTTTGTATGTAATGTAATAATAGGATTACATTTAAGATCTAATATCAGTGATAAACAAAGAATGGTAGTTTGTAAAAGTCTTTATTCCTAGTTCAAATGAACATTTCGTGTTTGAAAAGAAGAATTCGTATTATTATCAATGCTATTTGAGAGATTCGGTTTGATAGCAGAAACTTCAAGAAGATCCTTCTAAGTTCACTAAATGAGGGAGAAAAAATAGTGTTCACATGGGGGACGTCGATTGAAAAAAAAAATGCTTGTCATATGAATACCATATATAGGGTGTTTTCTTTTCGAGCTTTTCTATATGATGTCTGGATTAAACCAATTACTTATCAGTTTGTATAGATTCTGCTATTTTTAATTAATTAAAAAATAATAAATCTTTGGAGTATGTAAATGAAATTCATATTATATTAATTCAAATTTGATGGTTAAATCATTGTAATTGGACTGTCTTTTTTTCAACATTATTTTATTTATCTTTAAAAACCTTGTAATAATTTAAACTTTTAAAATAAAAGTTATAAAATATTTATACCATCTTAAACTGTAACAGTATAATTGATATAGGAAATAAACTGAATTTTTGGAAGATATGTTCAGTGTTCACAGTGGTTACGCAGATACCCTCAAAAAGATTAAGGGTGTTATATTACCACCGAAATTAGATTAGAGATCAACTTATTTCACACATACATAATTTTTTTTGAAGCCTAATTTATTTTAGTTGAAAATACAGACCATAGGAAGTGGGCGATGTCAATAGATAAAATAGAGGCGTGTGAACTGTACTATAATAATGTTTATTACTATGTTGAAAATTCCAAATATTTAATTTAATTTTTATATTTATAGAGTTCCATCACTCGACGTTTTTTTGGCTCAAGATTCTTGACTACTTAACCTAATTTATCACTTTCACTTATTGTAATTTGTTTTACATATATTGCGTATTTACCATTATAATATGACGTATGATAATAATAAAATACAATTATGTTATTTTCTTGTTTGACAACCGTATTCTAAACAATTTTCCTTCGATTTCCATAGTTTGAAGAATTGTATTTTTTATCTCGATTATTTTTCTAAACTAATGAAGACAATTATTTTGATTAATTTTTGAAACTTAAAGTGCATCTAAAAATAGTTCAGGATGAAGTTATATTAAAAGACACGTTTTATCTTAAATAGCTTATTATTGCAGGTAATTAATTATCTATGTATACTTTTTTAGTTGTCTTAATATTTAATGCAATATTTAAGACATCTATAATTTGAGTGTAACAATAAGTAAAAGCACACTCACAGTAGGTATATTTTATGTTATACTAAGTATCTTAAATTAAATACAAATAAACATTATAATAATTACCAAACATACAGTTAATACTATTATTAATGAATACCTAAAAATAGATTTAATGCATAACTACGTGAGATAATGAGAATGAATCGCATAAAATATAAATGTATCATCGCAGTACATTACCTATAAAAAGTAAATACTAATAATATAACTACCTATTATAATAAACTGCAAAATTTAGCTAAATTGTTAAAATAATTTCGAAAACCAAACGTAGTTTAACTGAAATTTTTTTTAAACAACTTTTATAATCTATATACCTACTTTAAATAAGTTAATAATAATGAAAAATAGTATGCACTTAAAAATATTTTAAAATGACAATTGATTTTGTTTTAATCCTTTATATGTGTTATTTACTAACACAAACATCTCATTTTAAACGGATGCATGCAATCAAGTTAAACCTTGAGCTGTAAAAAGGGTCTGTTTTATCTTTCAAGCTGTAGCTTAACCACGGCCGGCGCCTTTAAGCTGACCTTTTAATAGAAAAACGGATTACTATCAAATTTGGGCCACAACAGAGTGTCGCATTGGAGTGCGTAACCATAAGAATTCCAATTTAATTTAGAAATACATTGAATTCAGTTGAATGTGTGGATACTATTAAATTAATAACCTTAAAGTTTGTTTACAAAAAAAAAAAAAAAATACAAAAAATACAAAAAATACAAAAAATACAAGCTATCTTTACTTTTAAATCCATATGTTAAACTTTTATTTATTTTTAAAAACATGTTAGTTCAAAAATATGTATTGAAGTACTTATTAAATATATAAAAATTAACATAAACACTTCTATAATTGAACAGTATGTTCAATGTTATAGCAAAACTCGGTGTTATAAATACTTCGGTTTATCATGTCATTATACATGATATATACTATTTATTTAAAATAATCTATTGATGAATATAGAATATTTCAATTTTAAGTCAATCATGTTATGCAAATTATTTTGAAAATGGTATAGATTTTTCATATCACGTTCTGTTCGAAAAATATGTTTTGAAGAAGTAAAAAAATCTAGAAATTTCTTAATACTCTTTTTCTTTCTCTTCGACATTGTTGCATTATTATTATAATTATTATTTTTTTTTTTGTAATTCAACATAAACTAGATCGTAGTAGTTTATGCATAGAATATAATGTTTTTTATGATATTATTGTCGGTTAAGTTGGTTGTATTAAAATTAACTACCTAATTATTTATTTTTATTATATTTTTGGAGCAAAATATTGTATTTTTGCTATAATTTAAAATTTAAAAACCCTCTTGATTGGTACATTAACCTACAAAGAAAATTCAATCTCAACTCCTAACCCTTCCCTAGTTCTCTGAATACGATGCGATGGATCATTGGTTTTGAATATAATGAAGCCCTCCTAAGTGACACACCCAACACAATTGTCTCATATCATTTTTATAATTTATACAGTTTAAATAATATGTATTCAAGTAAATAAATTGTTTTAATTAATAAAACAATATTAAATTTACTATGAAATATAATCAGTTTGCTTGTTAGAACAATAATCAATTAAAACAACCATAGTTTAAAATGAATACAATTTTAAAATTGGAAATTAGAATATTGTTTGTTGTTCTTACAGTATGTCTATGACGGAATAATAATTGGGATAAAATAATATTATGTTAACAATGATAACTGAACATCGAATTGGGTATTGATTACTCATTAGTTTTTACATAATTCATTCTAATTAGATATGTAAAAAGTATTAAACTATTATGTAGATACCAGAAAATATAACGTGACCTATAGTTCAGTCTTCAGTGGTGCCGAAGTTTTTAAAATGTGGTCGTAAAAATATCCAAACTTTGTGGTTTCAACATCTGAAATTTGTAGATAGATATAAATTATACATTTAGGCTAATCATGGATTAAATAACCTGCCGGTCACATTTTTTAAAGAAGGTCTGACATTAACATGGACTTGAGTACCACGGCCTTTAGTCATGTCGAAGAAAATATTAAACTATTTGATGTGATTAACTGGTAAACAACAAAAGAATTAGTAATTATTAACTAAAAAAAATAATTATAAGACTAGTAATAAACTATTATTGACTCATTATAATTCCAACAGTGGTGTAATGCTAAAAATATCACGATTCTTATTCTGAAATAAAATTGAAACTTTCCGTAGCATATTGTAGAATGGAATCACTTAATTTTATTTTTCACAACAATTTTCAAACATGTCAAGCTAAAATGTGACGTCGATTAAAAATAATTGTAAAAATGTGCTACAGACTACGGTCATTTCGTCGTAAATATTATGGAGAATTCCAATCCACATTAATGATCATTTAAGACTAACGCAATGGCATGGCCGCTGCCCGAATACATAATAAGTTCCTAAGAATCAAGTTTATCTCCCAAATGTCCTCTCAAACCATTCCAGGAAATCCCGTTGGAAAGCTAAAAATAAATTAGCCAAGAGACGCCTAACAAACATAGATAATGCAATTATAAATCACTTCTTGGCTCGGGGGTGGGGTGCTGATAATTTGTTACCTAGAGGAGACTTAACTAGGATACCTCATAAGCTTATTATTCGGATTCCGTTGGTCTTCAACATTTTAGATTTCAAATTTTGCAGCAACATCCATACAAATTACAATTTTATTGAAATACATGGTTATATATTCCGAAATATTTTCGAAAAACACCGAAGGTATCTTTAATTTTCTTGATATTTCCAGACATTTCAGCCTCTGCCAACACCACTGCGAGGCCATTTACTAGGAATTTAAAACGTTTTACTATCTCCACTTACAGGATTACAACAATTATTAATAACAGTTCAATACAAATTATGCGTGTCTGTCTTTTCTGAGAATATTCAGATATCGTTAGTAGGTTTTAATGGGTAATTTTCCTAACCTAAGATATTTCTATTTTTATAATTTATTGATAAAATATTGTATTATAATTAAATTACTTTTTCCAAGAAAAAACAGTTTCACGTTATTCAGAGATTAGATTAAGTGAAATATACCATAATATAAATTCTTAGAAGTTTGTTTAGTTTAATCAAAATAAAATTCTATCTTCGACCATAGAATATAATAACGTAGTGCTATGCATATTTTGTACTACCTACGCATCTTTTCGACTCTATTTAACTTAAAAAACGTAGTCGGCGCACGGCAGCGACCAGTGTTCAGGTACCGCCCACTGTTCACGGACACTACCGACGAGCGTCGACTTTTCCTTCGAATTTCCAATAATAACTGTTAAGTTATACTTGGCTATTATAAGTACAATATACTAGTATAGTTCTGCCTAACTACTGGAGTACTAAACTATACTATTCGCTGTAGAATTACTAGATTTTGTATTAGTGTTCGAGGTCCACGCTCGTAATGATGCCGTGCCTCCCCCCTCCTAACAAGTCGGCCACCGACTACGTTTCTTAAGTTGAATAAAGTGTACATTGAATTTACACTTAAAATCTTTTATGACGTATATATTTTCATGATATGTTTTGCTATTGAAGTAACTTATTTTAATACAAGTATTACGGTAGATTGATTACATTTTTTGATAAAACATTGCATTTATTGTATCAATTATTATTTAATATTATAATAGTAGGTATATATTATTCATATAATATTATATCGTTTTTATCAACCTTTGAATTGATACCACTTAACCGTTGAACAGCGCGAATAGGCTTATGGTATATGAATAAGCAATAGCTTAGATTCATCAATGAAAAATGTTGTGAAGATGTGAGGGTTGTTTGTTCATGAGTTACTATAAAAATGTATAAAAAATAAAACAAAAAAAATTTGGTTAAAAACTGGTTTTGTGTAAAAAAATGTTTTCTTTATTTTATATCTGTTTTCCCGACGCTTTTGAAAACTACTGGAAATTTTTTTCATTACGACCCCCCCCCTCCCCTCAACGAGATTCACTTTTACACCTTGAAAGAAGTAGAAAATCAAAGAATTTTAGTGCCCCAAGGTTGACGATAGAAAGAAAAGACACACACATCATAGTAAAATCAATACATTTATCGCTCCGTTTAGAATCTATCGAAAGGTTGTTTTTGTTATTCGTAAATTGAATTTTATATTGTATTCTATAAAAACATAAACGACTTTGAAAATGCGGTTAAATGTTTAAGACTGTATACAGTATAAACATTATGAAAAACTGACTTTGATTCGAGAATTTTATTTTAATTTCATTTTTATATTACACGATTTATGGCACTAAAAAAAAACCTAACAATTTTATATTATAATTTTATACTGCCTATCCAAACAATATTTTTACATTATCGTAATATTAATTTCGTATTAAAAATCGGTTGTAAAGGAAACCATGTTTATGGTTGTACAAACATTTCCACTAAAGTGGTTTCACTTAAAATATTATGGCGGGACACGTATTTTTTCGAATAAAACCGGAAGGGTTTTAATTTATATTTTAATGAAGTATATTATACCGTCACATAAAACTATTAAAAACAGTGCGTGTGAATTATTTTTATTCTCAGACGAAAGAAATGTTGATGCGCATGTGACATTTTTCGCGAGATATAACATTAGTCTGTCGCGTGCTATTTAGATGCCTGGGTTTATACGCGATGTCCCTTAATTTATTTCAAATGGAAACTGAATTAAGTACCTACCCACCCACAACCGTGCCACGTGTATTTTCTCTAACTCGCGCAAAGTTATACCATTTGTTAATTATCTTGCAACGGCAAATCGTGTCAAAATCTTCACCTGCCAGTGTTTCGGGATTCGCAGCTCCGAACGGACTCCGGCCCGTCAGCTTTACGCGCACGCCACACGGTCGCACCGAAAAGTTCCAATTAAACTTCCGGTCGTACCTGCAGCGTGAATTGTTTAAAAATAACTCGCACCGTCTCCACACGACAAACTGATTTACGGTAGTACCTATGTCGTTGCGACTGTGGCCCAGCCCCGCCGAGGGTTTTCGATATCTCTCCCCCCCGCCGCCGCCGCCGCAGCCGCCACCGCGATTCGGTCGGTCATCTGTTCGGGGTCAGTATATTACTATCACTATTGTTGTAATAATAATATTAGGTGTCCTGCGCAAAATGTCAAACGTTCCTCAAAAGAGTTGTTAAAATTTTAATCCCACGCCGAGGGGGAACGCGCGGTGGTCCGTTTCCGAGAATGTGTGGAAATTGCTAGAGACGATTTCCGCAACGAGTCGCACATCATCCCGTCCGCGAATTCCGGAAGTTAAGTTCACAGCGTTGCCTTTTGTCTTCCATATTTTCTGTTTGTGCTGTTAATACGCATACCTCGAGCGAAATCTAATTTGACGGTGGCACACTCGATCACCAAACAGTCCATATAATATATTATACTATACTCTCCGGCGTGGATATCTTTGAAAATTAAATTAAAATACAACACGCAGCTACAGATATTTTAATTAAACATTACTATTTATCTACCATTATATTATGAGTACAGATGAGATTTTTAAGCATTTTGAATCGTTTGAAATTCGTTTTAATTATGTGATATTATTTAATTTTCATTATTTGGCTACGGTTTTATTATGAGTATATTTCATAATATCATAATCCATAATGAAAAATAAAATAAAATAACATGTTTATTTTATAAAAATTACAGGTATCTTTTCAAGAGTTTTTAATTTCAAAATTGTATGTTCTGAAAACAAAGTCAAATTTTTGAAATAATTTCTTTTTATATGGTTAATATTATAAAGTAATAAACAATGTAAACACGTTAGGTATATGATACGTCATAGTTATAATAAAGGTATAAATGTTAAATAATAATCGGAATTATTTTAAAATATTTAATACCTAATTAATATAAAACAAATATTTAAAACATAAAATATATGCATTGTTACTACAATATTTTCTTTGGAATGTTATAATGTACAATAATTTATGATGAAATAACTGCCTAAGTTATTATATTAAAATTTAATAACGTTAAATCAACTACATTTATGATATTTTGGATGTGAAAATGCACTTTGAATTTGCACACATGAGTAAGTAGTTATATAATTATTTAAAATATCGACTCTAATTTAATATGTAGGTGAAATGCTAACAACAGCAGACAACAGCTAACCAAAATCAAAACAAAATCCTCGATGATGGTGGTATTTTACAAAAATATACTCTTGAGGGTATTTGCAGTACTATAATTATTCACAACATTTACAATTATATTATAAAAGCTGTTACTTAATACAATAATACTTCCGTAAGACGAACTTCCATTAAAAAAAATGTTTTGTATAACGAAATATTTTTGAGAATCAAACCAAATTAGATGTAGTTATGTATTTCCCTAAAATACTGTTTTATTGTGTTGCGCATGATAATATGACATTGTAATGTCCATAATGGAAGTTATTCATTATCAAAATATGCTGCGATGGCACTAAATGCCAATGTATATTGTATATAATATTATTATGTAAATTGTACGGTAATGTTCCTACATAACTTTTGAAAATGAAAAATATTCAATATAAATTAATTATTGTTGTTAACTGGTAAATATTATCATTCACGTCATGATATACCACATTACAACTATTATGAAGTGGCTTACTGGCTTAGTGTTGCGACTACATCTTATCATTTAAATTTAATACTTAAGACCCAAGACTATAAAAAAAAGGCTAGAAAAAAAGTTTTATGACATGATAATCATATAAATTATACAATATATTTCGGTTTGCTCATTCGCGGAATTCCAACGAAAACATAACATGTTAAACAGTGCATGACGTGGTCATGGTTTAATAAAAAATTTGGACGGCATACTTGTACAATACCTGATATGGTGTACCAAAGTTACAAAAATTACAAATTATTTGCGCCAACAATTGCAGAACGTAAGAGCCAATCGAATATTGTATATCTGTTATACCCAAGTACCCAACGTATGACATAAGCGTCAAACTCATACATAATTTTTTATAAATCATTTGTTTTGTTTAAGAAAAATGTCAATAATATACATACAAATAAATATAATTTTAATAAATTGGTTGGTTTCTACGAATATTTAGATTAAGATTAAACGTTTGGAGTTTTTGAACGATATAATTCTAAATTTAATACCTGTAACATCTACCTAACCTACCTAGGATATTGAGGCTAGATTTTTTTTTCTTATCTCAGTTTGGCGTTAATGTCTTCCACCGATCACAAGTGAGTGCCACGGTGAGCATCGTCCGGCTTCCGGATTGGTGACGGTGACCACTAAGGTTCTTTGTGACAAATTCTTGCCCACATGAAAATACTAGTTGAAATCTCATCAACCGTAACTCTCAGATAAACAATAAATAACTAATACCCCATGTTGACGAGGGTAAGAAAAAATGAATGAAAAATATAAATGTATTATTTATAAGTGATGATAAATTTTTAAATTTTTGTTTAGTTCATATTCGCGTATACTGAAGGTTTATATTCATATATTATTTAAATACATTTTAGTACGAAATCATTTATGATAATTTTTACCTGTTGATTATTATGCATTTGCGACTCATATTTTTTAATTTAAACAAAATACGTACAAAATATTATTTTAATTTAGAAAATTCTTCGTTTGAATAAAATAACGTAATTCAATATAGTATCTTCTATTGTCAAGTATATTTTTAGAGAAAAATTAAATACTATTTCTTATGAATAAATTGAACAAATCTAATTTTATAAATTTCGTTCATTTCATTTTTCGTTTTTAAGCCACGTTTTTTTTATATAAGCTAAGGATTTTAGATTGTAATCAAAGTGTTAAGTGAAGCATCTTATAGCGTTTACTTTTTACCTAAGTTTTATATTAAGTTTTAATTCTGTATTGTGGTAGAATAGAATGGCTGATACCAATTTCAATTCTGAGTTTAAGTCAAATGCTTGTATTTTTGACATTTTTACTAAACAATTATAGTGCAATTTAATATTCCATGGTTATGAAAGAATTGTGATAATATCATTGAATATTTATTATTTTTCGTTCTTAATTTAATTTATAAGTAATACTATGTTTAAAATATCAAAGACATTACATTTAAATATTGTATTAAGTCTTCATACTGTCAAATTAACATTTTACAAAAATTACTGTACTATTCTTATGAAATCTAAAAATTATCTTTTAATTATTTTGAATTTGAACAACCTTCTCATTAGTTTTAAGAGGAAATGAATTTTAAAAATATTATGTTGTAGTTTTGTATTCAATAATTTTTGAAGTATTCTACACATATGATTACCTATATTATATTAATTATATAATTGTTTGAATGGTCACTAGCAACTGCAGTTTATTGAACCGAGCCAGAACCGTATAAGAATCGACTGTAAGTTACGACGTATTTGTACCGTTGACGAGAAAAATATGTACTTCATGAATTTATGTTGCTATTTTGTTTGTATGTTAAACAAGAAAAAAAGTAACATTAAGAACACTTACTTACTGAGTAAAACTTTAAGATGGGTGTTGTTGAAATGAAAATCATGAACGCTTAACATTACTACTACTACCCCCTTCTTCCCCCAAACGTTTAACGCTCATGAGTGACATGGTCATTTGTTATCGTAGACAGAAAGCACAAGAACGAAACATTTATTATACCACCCAAATTTGTCATTTAAACGATAAGGTTCTTGCAAATTTATCGGGATACACTTAATTGGACTGACGCGTTTTTAATGTATACCATAACGCCAACGCCCTTCAGTGAAATTCACTGGCCGCAAATCATGCACCAAGTTTACCCACCCTCTGTCAGTTGTTTGCATTTCTCGAGCCTACGACGGGACAAGAGCTTTTTAGCAGTGAAATATGGTTGTGGAAGACAAAACGGGAAATATGCCGTATTATCATTCATCTACAATTTAACTATATACCATAACGCTATTTTTGTGTTCATAATTCAGTGAGTTTCATTATGATATACCAAGAAACGGTTATGTATTTGCATACACCCTTAGAGCAAGACAAATGACTTCAAAAACCCGGTTGAATTCTGTAAAATTTTTATAGTTATGTTTATAATTTCTATTGCTCTTTTAACGAAATTCTGATAAAATTATAGGTTTTTATAAGAATTTAATTTTGGAACATACTCGAGTGCAGTTTCTTTTATTGAATATTTGATGCAAATTCCCATCAACTTAATGTCAACAACGCACACCTATTTGTTTATAATAGTAAAAGACACATTACATTGTAAGATAAAATAATAAAAATAAAAATATTTCATTATTTCACATAGAAGTGTAATGGTTGATGTATAAAAATTAAAAATTGAAAAAAAAATTAGGTATAATACACGAGTAATTTATACAAAATTGACTAATATTATACAGTCGTGTACCAAATGATACATATTGTATGGAATTTTTATATTTTGTTTAATTTAAATTAAATTTAGCTACTTGATTAAAATAATTTAATGCATTTTTTAGTAAATGATATATATTATCATAAAAGAATAACCCAGTTTATTTATTTTATCCAATAAGTATTTTATTTTCAGATTGTACAAACCTGCTTAAAGTTCGTGAACCAAAAAAAGCTTAAATCTTGAAAGATTATTAAAAAAGAATATAGGGTCTTAGTTTACTACAAAATAACGTTAGATACCTGAAATATGGCTTATTTATAAGCCAAACAAAAGAAACAAAAAAAAGAAATTCAGCTAATTTCTATTATTTGTGTTCGTGTGTTTAGCAAGTGATGACTACCTATAACACAACTTTCTATATTACTATAAAGATCAGTTATAATTAGTTTAAAATCAAATATTAAAATTAAAACAACCTGAATAATTATTATTTTTGGTTGGTTTACAATAGCTGTAAGCTTGAAATGTGTTCAAACATTTAATTTTTGATTTTAATATTATTATCTTTTATAAATGTCGCAAACACAGTTTAATATAACTACTTATTATATTATGATACAATGAACAGTTAATATGTAAGGTAAGGTTCTTAACGGTTATGTTGGGAAAACATATTACGTATTAAAAAACATGCAATTTTTTTAATATTCTGGAAAATGTATTTATCTAAGATAAAATCATGAATTAATAATCTTCCATATGGTTGAGTATATAAAACAAGATAACGGGTGGCCATGACATAAATCAGAAAACTAGTCAGTCATGTGGAAGATTTTAAATTTATAAATAAAAAGTTATACATTTTTTGCTAACAGTTTTTAATCGAAAACAATCTCGGGGCATAAGAACGTCTCATAAAAACAAATCTCTACATTTAAGGAGACATATTATGATATTATGCTGTGTAGTATGCCATATTATATTAAGCATTAAATTAGACTAAATGCATGCATTATACACAGTAAAAATAACTATTAAATATAAAATAGCCACTCATTATGCCTTATGGTTTTTTAATGCATCTAAGCTCATATTTCTTTAATAAAGTAGACTAAACGAGAAGGAACTTGTAGTGTGCCATTTTATGAACACCTGATTATCCGGTATTGAGTTGCACGACCTGCAAGAATTGCTAAGCTGTTGGATTAATTTCTAACAACTGACTGAATTCCTAACGAAGGTGAATTTAAAAGGACAATTTTGCATGATTTGTGAATACGAGAGTATGGCAGTAGACTAAAACACGTTTAATAGAAACAACGAACAATAAGAGAGTTAAACAATGTGATCTCAGTTAAAACCTAATAATAATATTACAATTAAAAAAAAAACTGTGGTTTGAAAATGAAAGGATAAGAAATTAAAATACAATTATTTTAATGATTTCAGTTTTTTTTTTGCCAATTTTAAATAAATTCGGCCAATACGGGCATTATATTTATGAAATATTATAATATTAGGTACATTTACTTATATTTTGGGGTATCAAAATTACTCCAAACAATAAAACTCTGTGTTGTTTATAATATCGTTATTATAGCATAATAATATCTCGGACTCGTTTTTTTATTTACAGGTCATAGAAAATCAGCGTTCGAATGTAAGTACATAATCTGTTACTATTTACCATCAAAATAGTTTGAGAATACATGTTATATTTTATATAATTTTGCTTTGCATTGGGGCTCGGGGTTTGAATTATGAACATAAACTATTAACGTTATATTTAGGTAGGTTGTAGGTACATACGATTAATCTTACTGCTATAATTTAACGAGATAATAGTTTAGTTGCTTACCAAACAGACATTTGTCTTCACTCATCCCACTCGCCACTAATTCTTCTTTGGATGTATTAATACTGTTAGGATATTATTATTTCTCAACGTCTTATTCACCCCCATCTTATAATTATTATTTTTTACCAACTATGAAATTTCTTCTGTCTTTTTTTTTTAATTCAATCTTATGATACCATATTTTATAATTTTTTCTATAGAATTTAAATTTATTGCGAATAGTGTGATGTATTGTATGATAATATATAGCCTCATCTGTCTAACTGTCTAAGTTAAATTGTCCACAATATTTTTTATTGCTGAAATGATTTTTGGTAATATTACATTATATATTTATTGTGGATAAAATATTTATGGTGTACATCGATATGATATTTAAAAAAATTAATTAAAAATGTACCTAAGTTAAATACCTACACCTAAGAGTTAAATGTAATTTTTATTCCAACCACGTGACCCGAAGCTTACTGAATCACAATTTTTTTTATATGTATTATATTATTACACATACTTTCAGACTTCAGTTATCTAAATATACTTAATATCCATTAGATAGGCATTTTATAATTGTTAAACTAAACACTATTCCAATATTAGCTATTATAATACAATTAAGCAATGTCTAATTAAATGTAAATATCAGTATTCATAAAAATGAATGTTTCAAGTTTTACAAAAATACTTTAAAATTTAATTGTATAGCTTTCTTTATTAGACTTAGTTTGATCAATTAAAATCAACTAAATATCTAAATTATTATAAGATAACTATCATCTAAGACATATTTTTATACTGAATCGGTTAAGCCTGAGGCATTTCACAAAAATTTTTGTATTTAATCAAAACATATTATTTTGAAAGTAGGTAATCACTATTAGCGGTACATAAAACACAACACCTACATAAACTTTAAGACCATTATTACTTTAACTATAAACTACAAGTATTAAGACACAAGTAAATACATTAGAATTTAAAAGGTTCAGAAAAAGCTGTAATGTATTTTTTCAACGATTGTATCTTGTGTGTTAAAAAATAAACTATTTTAGTTAGGTATCTAAAATAAATAACGTTGAGCATTTTAGCAACGGTTTTTGGGCAAACACATTGATTTCAAATTTAACTGCTAATAATTTTTTTTTTTAATAATTTAATAACACACTATTAGCGCAAGTAAGTATTTTGAAAATCAATGACAAAACTGGATTTTTACTTTTTTTTTATTTTTAAATATATATATACCTACTATACGCAATCCCCCTAGGGCACAATAAGAAAATGAAAAACTAAATTCTAAAATTTATTGATCGGCGTGATAAATAGTCTGTACCTATATATTGTGTGTTGAGCAAACAGTAGTAGGTATACGTAGTACACAAATATCTACATCGAATACATTTAACAATATTGACATTTGGTTACACATTTTAAAAGCAAATGCTTTTAATATTTATGACTTATTTCAATACTCATAAATTATTTAAGTATTTGTGTTTTGTTTACGCTCGATAAATTTATTGAAAAAAAAAGATAAAATTTTAAAACCAAGCAACTTTAACACTGCACACTGGTAATTCCTGTGTTGACTGTTAAGTGTATATTTGGTGTGAAGAAAATTGTCCAATTTCGAAATGAAATTGAATTTCTACGCCTTCTGATTTTTTAAAAGAAACTTTGCATATATATTGTATATTATTATTGATTTCGAGAAGTTATGGGCCGAATTTTTTTTAGATGTTTTTTTTCTAAATAAAAAATAATAATTTTACCACCAAATTATAACAATCGAACCCCCAAATACATTGGATTCATTTTTATTTATATAATAATATTATTTATTTATTTATTTTATATGCATATCGACGCCTCAGAGGCATTAGTACGGAACAAATTATAATAATAGATAATTAATAATATTACAAGGTAAGACAAAAAATAAAAATAAATAAATGTAAGACTAGAAAACAAGCAAGTAAATATTAACTATTACAGTTTTTGAGTTTATGGATTATAGATGGCAAAGAATCCTAGAAAATATCAATATTTGACATATTATTATATTTTATGAATAAATTTAGTTTTTTCGATAGTAATTTATTATATAAGAACGAAATTCAAATCCAACAATATACATTGGTATCGAACAGTATAAGTGATGTTTCCGAGAGATTAAATCCCTGGCACAAAGTGAAGCGGTTTCTGAAAACACCAAAGCCACGCTACAAAGTTATGGTTTTTTAATTCTGATTTGCGGTATTGCCATTATACGTTGTCATAATAATAATAATAATAATATTAATAATACTATAAGCGTTGAACGTAACCGCTATATAGCATTATACCAACGGGTGGAAACTTTTCTCCCGGGGAGGTGTCACGCACGCTTTGAACAATAAGATAATACAAACAGATAATAATATCCCAATAATAATAATGATAATAACAACACGGTAGCAGTTATCAATTAATGTTCAAGTACGATAATTATTACAATCGCACACTCGCCGGTGGCGGCCGTTAATCGCTGTTAACAATAATAATAATAATAATAATAATTAAACGGCGAGCACCGGCTGCTGTCGGCGGAAAAGTTCGACATCAAAGATGAACGGCACTGCGTGCTGGATACGACTCAAAAGAAGTTAAGACTATCGCCGTGTCTATATGCCGTGCACCGACGACGGCTGGCAGTATTAAAAGAACGATAATAATAATAGCGTTATCAAAAATGCCCACGCGTGTTGGAATGCAGGTGGGTGTATAAAAAACTCGTCTGTTCGCAAAAACATGACTCCAGAGCTGGTCTATAATAGTGGTCTGCGAATTCGAGTATACTCGTCGTTACATGGCGAATTCCGACTGCAGCCGTCGGTGGACGACCCGCCCGAATCGATGGGTGTTGACGAAATTATAATAAGCGACTTTATTTTATGCGACCGTGGCTATAATATTAAAAGTAACTAAAATAAATAAGCAAAAAATATCGGAATTCGTTATACTATTATTTTTTGATATCGAAGTGCACAATTTATGCGTACCTATTGCAGACCGCCACTGGAATAATACAGTAGTGAATTGTTTACGTATAGCGTCATCAGTTAACAGTGAAATTCGAAATGTTTTTTTTTTTTTTTAATATAAAACAAACATACAACGCTCGTACTTATCACGCGAGTCGACTCAATACTTCACATTGTTCTAGAGCGGTTGAGCATTAAAATTGCATTTTTTTTCCGGAAACGCCATCTTTTCATGGTCTACATCATCTTGGCCGGTATGCGAGTTATTAGGTATACCTAATGAGACTTGGCCTCGAACACGACGACAACGATGACGACGACGACGACGATAATATAATAATATTATATTATGATGGCATACAAGGACAATACAAACTCATCGCGCGAAATCCGTTAACCGCGATGCGAAGGCGCGGAGTGGGACTGTATGGGGGTGAGATGGCTTACCGGAGTTCGTACATTATAGCGTAGGGTATATACCTAGCTATACCGCTAATGGTTCATAATCATATAATATAATACATGTAGTCGGCTGCTGCCACTGACTCCGTATCGTCGACGGGTATAATGCGAAAGACAACCGAATGCAGTAAAGACAATTCCGCCGCCGTCGTAAGTGTACAAACACATCATACAGGGTGTTTCCAAGACAAGGAACATTGCGAAATAACATTTTTGAAATCTCGCACTCGCGTTGTACGGTTGCTACCTGCCACGGCGGTACTGTCATTATCGATATCGTACGTGACGATTATACCTGTTGACATATACGTATTCTGATGATTTCCAATGTCCGCTTATTTCGGTCGATAACTACCGCCGAATTCGGTCGAAACCTGTAGTTAGTGTCAACGGAGGATAAAATGACGAGTAACACAATCTCGCATTACTCGTCATTCGACCGTGATATACCATAAATGGCATCCATAAGCCATGTGTCTTCGACGGGCTAAAAATCGTGTAACGCGCTATTTCCGATTTCGCGTGCGGACCTTTCAGCGACGTACGTACTACAATATTGCGGAATATTTGTTTTTACACTTCGGTCGTTAATTTAAACAATAACACATGATTTTGGAGAGTAAAAATTCTGAAACTGTTGTACGCGTTATCAAGTATGCACGCCGCAATGGCGACATTCGCAGCAGAGACACCCTGTACATGTGTGCATTATAATAAATGTATTATATAATATAACTAATAAGCGTCGTATCTGAGTTTGGCCACTTATAAGCTGTATACAGCCGTTTCATACGTGCTCCTTCACCAGACGCGACCGTGGCCCTTCGAAAGTCTCATTCATATGCCTCGTCGGAGTCGTCTTTGTCACGGGTATAATTTCGTCACGTTATTTGCACTCCAGTTATGACGTCATTGTGACGGTTGTATAACGGCCAGTCTAAGAATTCCACCGGTGCACCACCGGTTGGTTTATTACGTCTGTAGTGCATTTAGTTCATAATGTTACACATTTTCCTAGGCTAAATTTAGGGGAGGGGGAGTTCGGTCTACGTTAGAACCTCCTGCTCTTAAATCAGAGTCCTAATGACATTTGTGCCACTATTATGATTAATTACTTCTTAGGTGATTAATATGAATACATTTATGTGTACAATGGGAAATGCACGTGCTTACGGGGGAACGGGGTGTCTATCCCTCTTTTGGCTTATTTTTGTCATATAAAATATATGATAAATATTATATATAGTATATAACGCACTCCGAGAAAAGTCATACCCCTTCTTTTCAAAAAGCTGAACACGCCACTGCAATTGAAATCCATTATTATATTATATTATTATATAATCATGATTGATTCATATTTGATTATCGATCATTGTATTGGTAATCCATGACATGACATAATTCATCAGTTCATCACTAACAGAAAATATAAAGGGTTTCTTCACCACCAGTTTTTCATTACAACTGTGCCGATTAACACCATAACACAATTCCTAATATTTAATTACTGATTTCTGTCAAATTTAAAATTATAATAGAGTAGTGTTATAATCACCGATCGTATATTGCATAAAGGATAACTCACTGCAGTGTTGGTGTTCTCATTCTACATTTATTTTTTATATGATTACAATATTTGTAAAATATAATTTATTTAAGCATTAAAATAAGTATAATATGAACGTTCTGATGGGTGAAATTAAGTAAATAAGATTACAGTTCTGCCTTAGGGTCCCATTTTTTTCCCTTTCAAACCAAAACTTCAATAAGTAATGAACCCAAGCCATCATCCCATGTTATGGATTCTAAAATCATCGTCATCAGTATGTAGTTGGAATCCCGGATTGAGAGTGGTCACACTTATAAGTGTCATGTGGCATCTCGTTAGGAGACACGTAACACCGCCTCAGGCTTATATTCGTTTCTCAGCCATCCAACACGTTCAATGTATATTTTTGAAACTTTGATAGGTAGTACTGCGATTTTTCATAACGATACTACACCATAGTGATTTATACGTGTATTATCCAGAAATATTTTTATAAATGTCTTGTTTGAGCCATAAACAGAATACATGGCAGAAAATAAAGCACTATAATAAGGTTACTTTAAGATATAGGTGGTTTTGAAAAAAATATTTTATTTAGAAATCATACAAACTACAACCTCTATCCCTGGGCACAATAAATATAGTACGATAACAGAGAAATAGGAGAAATAAATAAAAATGAACAATTTTGAAAAAAGTATCCTCCCACTGATAATACTAAAGAGTTTAAAGTATGGTTGAAAATCAAAATATGTTCAAAAACCATGCGATTGATCTTTTGATCTTTAACTAAACTTATTAAGAGGACGCCACACCTGCATGTGCTGTCTCCGTCTTACAAATGTTCAACATAGCAAAAACTGTTTAGCGCGGTACAACTTTTCTCGCACCATATTTGCTGTAGAATTACCAAATTTTCACAACACGTAAAGAAGAACTTTATCTGTGCAACAGTGTGCTTTTTTTTAATTACACTTTCCAATCATTTTTTATAAGCAAATGAAAAAAAAACAAAAAACCAAAATGTTTAGAAGCAAATAACTTTTATTGTATTTATGTTATCTAAAATATAGGCACGCTGTTGCATAGATAAGTTTCTACTCTATATGTTCAAAAATTTTGGAGCCACTACTACAAACACAGAAAGATAAAAGTTGTCCCGCGCAAAACAGTTTTTGCTATGTTGTTCCTTTGTAAGACGGAGACAACACATGCGGGTGTGGCGTCCTCTTAAGTTGGCTACTGAAATACGAACAAAATTGAAAAATTGATTGAATATGATTATTTACCCAGTTTTTAGATAAATTTGGTATTTTGATAATTCTATATAATAAAAAAATACTGTTTGATCGTTAACGGCACTTGATGATAATATTATTCCACTCCCAGTCACTGTAAGAATACCGGCAGTAAGCATTATTTACTTTACTTACACAACTCTATTAACTTAATAAAGTCAATCACGACGTTAGTTTTTTTTATTGAATAAATCACAATTCTGTTGTTATAAACGCTAGTTCGCCAAGTCCATTAAAACTAAAATAAACGATGAATTCACTTGATAAGTGAAATGTGTCAATACTCGGGACATCGAGAAGACATATTATAAACTGTTAATATTCCTTTAAGTCATAAACATTATTTGTTACTACTCTCTTTTAAATTATGCACAGAACGTAAGAAATAAATATTCGCGACTCTAGTGTTATGCATGACATTTTAGTGATTCAGTTACACGCCGACAGCAAACAAAGTTAATCCCTGAGTAAGTATTGAAATTAAACAAAAAAATTATAATAAATTTAACTCCTTAACGATATTGAGATTATATTGTAACAATGATGGTTTATTAAACGATTTAAATTAGGATTATGAGTATATATACATTATGCAATGTATTATGCATATTGCATGTCAATAGTACTTATAGGTACATACGTTTTTTGACTACATAATCAAGTACACCAAATATTTAATCCATACGATATAAGAGTATATTTTTTGAATTTTAATTGAAACTCAACTACAATTAAATTTAATTGCATTGTTCATAAATTTAAATGTTTACTTTAGTTGCAATAATAACTTAGCAATAATTGAAGTAAAACATATTATAGTACAGTGATAAACAATTTAATTAATTCATCAGTTGATTTTTTTTAACTACACTTCTTTTGATTTACTTCGAGTGGATAAAATCATATTTATTTTATTGATATATCAATCGCTAAAAGGCACAAAACGGTAATGTACTGAAGTAATAATATTATGTTGTTTTATGACATTCCATAATAATAAATGGCAAAATGTTTTACATTTTAAGTAAATTCCATTACACATTATAAGTTTTCATCAACATATTATAAAGAAAATAATATTCAGCATTCATAATATTGCACTCTTATCTTCCGAAATTTTAAATTATTAGAGCCAATCTATTTTATACATTTAACGGTATAAAACATTAAAATCAAAAACTATAGTTATTTTTTGATACAATTGTACGTGTAGTTCTTAAGGTCTTTAATTCTATATAGGCATATATTCTTAATAATTCCATTGTAATCAAATAAGTTTGAAAACATAGTTTATAAACCTACTATTGCAACGTAGGTATTCAATATATTAAGCTATAATAGTCTGTGTTGTGTTATAGTTTACAATACATATTTAATATCTTTTAAAAACTAATAATTTTTTTAATTATTATTAAAATGTATTTACCTTCAAGTAATAAAATAGAATAAGTTCACTGATTATCTAACCTGTGATATAGGGTACAAAAAAAAATCGACTACGTCAGTGGGAAGACCGTTCAATAAGGTACTTACAAATTATTATAATCGTTTAAAATAAATTAACTGTACTACTTGCAGAACTATGTAAACTCGTGCACTTGTGTTGTTTATTTTGATTTGATTTATATACCAATACAATAGGTGGATTTCACTTCTTGCCAATTTTCAAATATTATCTTTACTTCAATATAATATGCATGCATCCAGACTGAAACGATGAACATTTAATTTACATAATATAATCAGCCAGCTGGTATGACTGGCGCGCGCGTAATAACTAGACTCCATCCAAATTTATGGTAAATGAGACTTTATATTAAAATATTAAATACACCTAGCGGCTTATGGGGCTGTGTATCAATATACACTACCGTGTGTGATCCAAAATGTCAACACTCACACACTTATAAAATGTAAAAGGTAAAGATAAAAAAGTATGTATTGACTGTTCGCAAAACGAATCGAGACCAACGTTCTAATACTGTAGGTTCGTATTATTGTTGCTTAAATGGTGTTTATAAATCTAGAAAGTTTTGCAAAAACTGACTGATAAAATGATTGCAAAGATTTCAGACGAATTCAATATCATACCAGTATAGACTAGAGTTGAGCGCTGAGTTGTGGTTATTGTTGTTTCCAACCATGCCATGTTCTATAGTTGTGCTATGTTGTTTATTTATTGTTGCACATAGAGACTATTAACTTTCAAACAATCACGAGTCACGACAATAAGCAATTCCCAAAGCAATGCAATTTTGTGGTTTCTCGACGGTATTTAACTGATTAGACGCGTTTGTTTTTTGTTTTATTTGAGTTACTATTAATTGCATCTTACGAGTCAAATTATTGACTTACAAATGGTTTTTTTTAAGGAATTCAATATTAACAGGTCCATGCAAAACAAACAACTATAAACATTATAACATAATATTTGTTTTAAAGGAAATTTTTTTCGCGCTTACCTATACTAACGCTGAGTCAAATAATTTTCGAAATCCAATTAAACTACTTGCTTAAGTCTATAGTCGTATCTCCTTCGACTCAAATTGTATAATAAAGTTTTGTCCATCATTGAAAGTATATCGTTAAAAGTTGGATCGACAGTATAGGTAGGCACTTATAATTAATTCGTCTTATAACAATTATAAGTGTTCATAATGATGCTATATCATAATAAAATATATGTAACGTGACTGCTAACTACTGTGATTGGGGTTAGACTTCGTATAATATTTTTAATTTGTATTGAAACAATTGATACGGTAACATTAATCAAGTTGTGCTGGGTAATTAATGACGGTGCAGGTTTCTTATTAAATAATATATTATTATGAGTTCAGTCTATGGCAGGAAAACTGAGGATGACAATATCCGCTTTGGAATTACTTAGGTACATACTCGTATTATCTATTCGATAATATTATAGTTGATTTTCCTATATCATGAATTGTTCATGTGTTTTTTATATCGATTAAATAGTATCGGTATTTTATATTTGACATTTTAAAATTAACAATATAATTATATTAATGCCCGTAATCCAAATAAATATTTTTTTCCGTCTAAGTTATTACGTACATTTTTGCATACGTTTTCACCGTCAGGGATCCATAATTTCTGTGATAATATTTGTCATCTAATATTGTTCGGTAAATATTTACTTCAATAAACTTAATAGCAAACACCAAAATATCATCATGGTAATAACTTTTGACTTGAAGAAGTGTCAGAATAATATAGGTATTTCAAAAGACTGACATCGGAAGTATTAAACAAACATAATTACTACAATATCGTATATTGCTTGTAAAAAAAAATGCCTGAAGCATAAATGCTAAAATAAAAAAAAAATAAAATTGATTCTAAAATAAATGTTCAAATAGTTATATTTTCAGGATAAATTTTCTTTTGTCGATTTAAAAAATTGAATACGTTACACAATAATAATTGTAGTTGTTGTTGTTGTTATTACAGTCAATCAGAGTTTAACCCACATCTTATGCACCGTTAAGTATTAGCATTAATATGTTCCATCTTATTTGAGTGTACTATTATTATGTTGTTAACACATACTTAGTGCTTAAGAAGAAAATAAGTTATGTATATTTTCAACAATTCCGGACGGACAGAGTTAAATATTCATAGTTTCCATTGTTATTGTTATTTAAAAAAAATACTTCGTTGAATTGTAAGAGAACATTTTAAAAGGACGGGCATTTTTTGAGGAAAATTAATCATTAATTTTTTAATTTATTCAGATTTTCATTATTTTTCAAAATGTTGTTCATAGCTAAGTTTCAGAAAAGTTATAAGTAGTTATAAACATTATTATAGAAGCCAAAACATTTAGGAAAATTAACAATAAAATGGAGTCAAACAATAGGTACCTACATCACATTTATTGTAATCATTCTATTACCTTAGTATTTTTTAAATATTATATTTTCCTTTTTCAGGCATAAAAATAAAACTATCATTTGAATTTAATATCAATAAATGGTACATACATATTAAAAATACTTATGTGTAATTATTTATATTATATATTATACAATGTAACTTTATACATTCAAATACATAAAATACGATAAAATTAATATTTTCTCAAAAGTATAAGCTCCTCTCTACTGTAACTGGTTTTATACTGCATTTTTGTTTTTTTTTCTGAATGTAATATACTGCGCCTGTACAATTTACTTGAGCGTCAACTAAGTGGTAGACGTCATTGTGTTGGTCGTGGTACCAGGACTACAGCTTTTGGTAGGTCAATGTGACTGATAAAATAAAAGCTTAATTGTAAAATATAAGTATTGTACATTTCATTTTTTGTTTTAAAATGCGATTGGTTGGTAGAAGTACCCACATTTACAAGAACAGACAAAAAATATTTTCAGGTATCAATTATAATCTATAAATATATTTTAATTCATTAACTTCCATAATATTATGGACATTATAGCACACCTGACAAAAATTGAAATTGTATTGCAACAGTTTTCGTCTTTTGTACGACCAGCAATTAATATTATAATATTTTTACTGTTTAGTTGATCTACGTATAGGAATACTGGAAGAAATATATTCATAAGTCCACTAATAAATTATTGTGTCTTTTGAAAACAAAGAACTACAGAACACACAATTTATTTCAGTTGATAATATTAATAGAATAAAGCACAAATTACTTTCTCAATGTGTACTTAATTCATTTAGTCTAATTTTAATTATCAAATATTATACATTCTGTAAGCGCATTTATTTTACAAACAAAAGTAACAAATCATTATTAAATTTCCAACATTACCAAAAATAAATACAATAATTCGTTTTTCAGAATTTACATCTATACACTATTTTTAAGCCGATTCATTTTGTAATATTATAACGTACATAAAATAAGAGTTTACCTATAGATATTATGTTTTTATACCAAAACTATACACTGCTTAAATTCATTAGATTTAATTTTTATGATATTATAAAATTATTTTGTTGAGCCATAATAGTCGATGACTGAAGGCTAATAAATAATAAAAAAAAAAAAAAACTATTTCTAGGGTATATAAATGTAAATTACAACCATTAACACTGTATCACTACTCAATGTTCAATAAAAATTGTGTTCATTCATTAGATTAGTATAACACATTTTTGGTTTCAGAACAACAAAAAAAACTGAAACCCGTAAGAGTTATTAATTTGGATTTTCAAAACTTTACTAGGAATATATCTAGCATAGGTAGTTTAACAAATAAAATATTACAACACATTTTTTAATGCAGTTAAAATAACAATAACAACAAAAACATATTATACATGTATAACTGTATAGGTAAAGTTATTTGTTTGTACTAGCCTAATTGCAAAACATAATGATAAGTTCAGATAGCCTATTATTTTATGATTATGTAGCAAACGCCAAAATATATCCTCACTTTTAAAATATTAATGATGTTTATTTTTTTTCGTGTTTAGTTTCATAAAAAAAATGATAAATGAACTTACCTACCTTATACTTTTTATGGGTTATTTTTTTTACCATTCATCATTCATTATTTTGAAAAATTATATTATGCTCGTCGATTAGCTCCTACGAGCCACGGTACAATTTCTGCACAGAATTATCGATTATCCGTCGACTAACATCATACAAAAAAAAGCACTTGAAGTTTACAAAATACAATTTTTTTTTATGTTTATTGAGATATAATATGTGGAAAAAATAACTTCCTGAAAATAATCGTTTAATGACGCAATTTATAGTCGGACACATATCAGAATTTATTTATAAAGATATTATTGAGACAGTTTTTAACTTTTTGAATAATAACTCTTAAAACTTCAATAGCGTTATTTTATTTGGAGTTTTTCAATGCGTTTAAACATTTTTTTTTATAAATTATAATATAATATAGTATATCCTAAAATAAATAAAATTATCATTTGAATTCAAACATTCTTTTCGAATACAAACATTTAATCTGAAAATGTACTTATCAAAAAGCAAATTATTTATTTGCAATCAGTTAAAACACTAATTATTGTTATGATCGTGAATAATTTTTACAGAATTTATACGAGCATTAAATATTATACATTTAACAACAGAAAAAAATCAATGTATCAGTGTATAGTTGTGTCTCATTACAATAAAATACTTTTTTCCTGAAAATCATTAGACTTTGACAAACTTTTCGAATTCATATGGTAAGCAATGTAATGATAAATGCACATTTAATATTGATGGCATAAACATATAAATTTTTTTAACAACTGGGAACAGCTTTTTAACATATTCAAAAAAGTCACGAGGGAGTCGACAGTATATATTTACTTACTCTGAAGAAGATGCCTAAATAAAAACCTATTTAAGAAATATAACATTTCAATATACAATAAATAATGAATTTGCATGTTGTACAATGTGCATGTATTATTATTTGTTTGTAAAAACAAGATATACATTCTACGATTACTACTAAAAAATAATAGTTCTTAATTTATACAAGGTATTAGTGAATGATAATATTTTTGTATAATTGTAGATACTGTTTAAGTTCAAAAATGACATTATCTAAAAGCCGTGAATATTAATTTTTTATATTCATTAGAAAATAACTCTCTGTGACAAGTTTAATGAACAACGAAAACAAAAATGACATGAACTAAAAAATAACGTCAGCAACAAAAAACTGCGAAAAAAATCACTTTTGCTTGGATACCAAAACATAGAGCTACATTGAAGGATATTAAGAAGCAGATGAACTCGGAATAGAATCAGCAAATAACAGCCAAAGAGATATTAATATAAAACTTTACATAACATACAAAGACGTCATATAAAGTTTATAAGTATAAAAATTAGTAAAAATGGTTATGTGAGTGCAGAAAAAAAAGGCGAACTCAGCAAAGTAAAATGCACAACCGAACGTTGGACAATTCAAAATAGAAAACAAGCATTAATCTTGAGGTTTAAACGGACGTCTACTTTTCTAGGTTAGTATTTTCTAAATTATTTTCTATTTTTATGTTGGAACCTAACTCGTCCAAGGATGCAAATAAGCCCAATGTGCATCCTGTGGAATACAACTAACCGTCAAGCTATTCCTCGTCGGATGCTGGCAGACAGTAACTGCTAGAAATAAAAACAATATCTCCAATGCCTCCATTAATCACTAGGACAAGACAAACAATCAAAAAATACTAAAACTCATTAAAGAAACTAGTGCAGATAATTTATTGTAATATCACCAAATAATATGTTTATCGCGGTATTGTATTATTGTATGATCTACAAGTAGGTAAACAATTGTAAGCCAATATCCTTGTAGTGCCGAAGCTTATCCTCGTAAAATTTCTTGACTTCCATGACCTAATTACTGTTTTGTTACATGTCATTTAATGAAATAAGACATAGCAACAACATAATATATATAAATATTTTTTGTAAAACGGGTTTGCAACCATAAAGTTTGAGATAACAGTTATACATATCAGAAAAGTATTGGTGAATTATTATGTCAAGACAGAATATATATAATTTAAAATGTTATAATTGTTTTAGTGTGAGTACTTTTGAATAAAATAATTATGCTATGAATATAACTAAATGCAGTCTATTATCACAATCAATAAGTAAAATATAACATCAAATAATTTCGGGTGGGTAACTAACAATAATATTGTAAAACGATTTATTCAGTATACGAGTATAGTGTTTATTATTGAACCAAAAAGGTAAAACGCATAGTTTATTCACAAGCTTTGATAATTTAGTCAGTTATTATTTTTGTCATATTAATGCAGGTCAAATTCTATATGTATTCCCAATTGGCAGGATAAATGTGTCGTTTGATTAGGTTGTTAATTCACAGTTACGATCTATAACAGAATACATTTATACAAATTATAAGTACGATTAGTAATTTATATAACTTTCGAAATTCATGCCGGACAAAATAATATACCTGTGTGAAAATGTTATTTACATTTTATTTTGATCCAGCCATTAAATAATGAACACCAGCAGTAAATATTAAATCGAACTTAACGATATATTTTTTTACTATATTATAATTCTAATCATTTTTTGTCAGTTATACATTTGCCAACGGCCAAAACGGATTATTATTAAACATGATGACACGCATTGGTGTTTTTTTTTTTTTTTTTTTGTTAATATTATGCATTTATTAGATTAACTTCACTTGATTTATGCACCATTTATTAGACAGCGTTACTTAAACTCTGAATCGATGAGTTAGGTACAGTGACATCCAAGGTGACTATTTAAATAAGTCTTAGGAAGAAACAAATCCCTCTTACCAGTTATTAGATGCAATTCATTGTGATGGATGTGCTTATTGATTTATATAATAATATGTATGGGGGGAAGATTGTTAAGTTTCTCAAGAAAATATTATGATAAGACTGTTTTTTTTTTCCAACGGATGTTTTTAAAGGGATTTGTACGAGAGTAGTTCAAACTTTAAGTCAGTATGTTTATTATAACTAACGAGTAGATAGTGGTAGTGTTGGTTAACGTATACATTTTTTATTTTGTAAATAAGAATATTCTTAATAAAATAAGTGTTTGTACTTGGGTAGACCTCCGAACATAGATTTCACTGTGAAATAGATTATATTAGACTATTATAGTTTTGACATTGGAAGTTCATGATTCACCATCAAACTCGCATCAACACATCACAATTATTGTTTTATACGAATTATAATAGTTTATGTGTTTGTGATTAAATTATAAAAATATTGTGATGAAATAACACTATGAATATAGGTGAATAAACTTACCCAAAACCTGTATACGTCATTATGGAGGACTAAACTACCTATACAATTATATTATAATTTATAATTGTAAATTTATTCATTCTCATTAGATTTTCTTATGCAAGCAAAATATCTAAGTAAACAGCTGAAGTTAGCCGATTTTAAATGTACTGTTGTAATTTTTGTAAAATAGAAGTACTACAACACAAAATGAAAAAAATATATTTGTGTAAATTACATTTTATTACAATATTATTAATCAATATTATAAAAATGTTCGAGGGCAACTTGTGAAAAATATAAATACGTAATATCAGATAATGTACAGCCGTTATGTAGTGCTAGTGGCCAAGTTTATGAAGCGAATTTTATATTAATTAACATTCAAAAATTTCTGTTATTGATACGCTCCACATTATATTACAAAAAACAATAATAGGTAATAGAAAGAATATCAAATCAATAAAACTAGTACATATTATTATTGTAAGAAACTAAAAATACTTATTTTTATTTAAATATAATAATATAGTGATATATACATTATACATATTATACATGTTTTTTTAATTTAATTTTTTTTTTTTACAATTCAAAGATTGGTTAAATGATTTTTGATGATTCTCTCCATTTTTCTCAGACGCTTATATTTCTTTTTAGTTCAGTGTTGAATGTTCCTATTACGATATCTTTCATCACTTGCTTCATAAAAGTTGTTCTACGCCTTCCCTTTCTTGGTTAACCTTCAACGTTTCCATCTTTTATTGTAGTTATCCAAGGACTATTTTTTATTAAGTGTCCGATCCTTTTCTCCTCAATCGCACTATCGCAGTATATTATATATTGATTTTTGGAGTCTTCATTCTTCTAAAGACATCAACTTTTTTGTAGTTTTTAGGTACATTAAGATAATTCATTAAAAATTATAATAATTTGTATTGGAAATTGGGTCAAACTTAATCAATGCAATAACTTTTGTTATCTACTCTCCTAGTGTCCATTTCATTGTCACGATCAAAGTTAAGATTTATTATACCTACAAATTGACTTCCAAGTGTCTCTGAATTATTCATGGATGTAATTGTATAATAATATTATAGGGATTAATCTGAAAACCGTCAAAATAATGTTTCCATCAATCATATTTTCATTTTAGATTGTGTTAGATAAGCGGATCGATGTCACGACAATTTACCTATGTTTTTTTTTTAAATTATGTTTGTTTTAGTCGTCAACTATTGATCAGTGAAAATGCTTCAAACTTCAATGATTAAGGTAATTCGGGTAGAAAATTAGCCCAAGTTCGTAATTTGTTTGTTTTTTATTCTTAGCTAATTTAAAAAAAAATCGGGAAAAATTAAGAAAAATAACGAAAAAACGGGAATATTTAAGCAATTCCAGTTTTTGGCAAAATAAATATTGTTATCTGCATTTTCCAGATTTCAAAATATGATGACTATTCTTGACCTATAAATAAACATTTAACTATTTTTTGTATTTTTTCGATTTATGTTAATATAATTTTAACAACAATTTTAGGCTACCTAAAAGAGTGAACATTGTATACTAGGAACATGAGTTGTACATACAACAATTAAGAATATTTAATTTTTGCAACCATTTTTTTTCATAAGATTTTCGAAAATACTAAAATTACAAATTATTTTGTATTTAAAAATACATACACTAATTAATATATACACTCTTCAATATTAATAGCTAAGATCGGAAATTGATTACAATATCATGTTTATCATTGAATTAAAATTTAATACAACCATCAAAACAGTAGCCTTAACTCATTGAAGAGGTACTTTTGAAACCTATTATTATACGGCATAGCGACTTCACCACCATGCACCTATAGTAATAGCTGCTTAAGATTGTACTATATTGTTTTAGTTTACCTATAACTTAATTTATTATAAAGTAGGTCAACTGAAACAATTGACAAACGGTCATCTTAAAAAGGGTGTAATAATAATATAAAACAAAGTAACATAATGCACTCAACAATAATTGTATTCCATGCGATTTGGTGGAAAAATATATTATATTTTTTCCAACGATGATGATAATAATATGTCGTATAATATTATGTTGTATACCGTTTGCTTGAACTATTGTATTTATGTGTAATTATACGTTTAATGCGTCGGTTATTAATATTTTATGGTTGGTATATGTATATTCATTTATGAATCCATGTCATCGAATTAAAGCGATTATGTTCAATGCATTTAAAATTTTACGATTTACGTTTTTATGTTGTTTTAATTTTACTAGAAGGTACTTTTTGCATGACATAATTTTTAATTATATATTTTGTTCTTTCAGTGCTACGACCTACCACTACGCCTCATGGTCCCTGCCTCCAGATTTCATAGTAATTGAGGACATTAAATTATATTCGTTATTTATTCCATTTGTTTCCCGGTGGCTTTTGTGTAACTATGAGTTTTCGCCTCTCACGATTTCTAAACGATAACGAATGGCATTGATTTTTCCTTTTTACCATTTCCTCACACCACGCGCAACAAACCAATCGTCGTATGCTATAATTCTCTTCTCTGAAATAATGTGAAATACAATAATTTATATATATATATTATAATATACCTACTATATAATATATCGTACACATGTATGCTATATTATATACAGGTGTTTCTTTCCCGCATCACGAGAGTCGTTATTTCTTTTTCCGTGTTATTCATTTGCGCGTTGCCTTTGATGTCTACTAAATGTAGGCAGGTTCCACTTTCTTTGACATGCGATTCCAACGAACTAGTATTCTACGCGTCGTGTATACGAAAATCGAAAACTTGCACACCGTAATATTTTGTGGTCCAAAGGAAATATAGTATATTATGGCGTTGGCGACGCAGTCTCCATTTCGCATTGCGTTAGGGGTGAGTTATCTACCGCCGTACTTACTCACAATATATATGTATATAATGTATGGTATAGTATCTCCCGATTTGGCCTACAACAACTCAACAACGCACCACCAACAGCTTCTGATTTATTTACGTGTCGGACGGTCGATCAAACGGAATCGTCGAAAACCGAACGGAATGATTAATTCAAAGTAACACACACACACACACACACACACACACACTCGCACACACGCACTCACACCCACAAGCACGCAAATATACTGTCTGTCATCCACGTCGTTTACGCATTAAACTCTCATAAAGACGTATTCCTCGAGACAATATATAATATTTTTATGCGAACATTCGCGTCACGGTTAGGTAATACAATAATTATTTTATGAGCCGTTAAACTGCGGTTACGGTGAATTTGATATGTTTACACACCTTGGCGGGCGTTTGGCCAGTCGCCAATCCGGGAACACAATGAAAAGCGACAGTAGTTTGAAACTGTCATCGACACGGTGGCCCTAGCCGACCCACCTCGGTCGACGGTGACGTGGGTGAAGACAACCACCCCTCAGTCGGTCGTCAGTCACCATTCCGCACCCACCATCCCGACTCGGTGAAATATTAGTTTTGTTCCGGCGTATGTACGACCAATATATAGCATTATACCATGGTATACCAGTGGCGTGCGATGACAAAAGTGGCAACGGTGTACGTACGGTGATAATAATGTGTAGTTCTTTGACGTCACTTCCACAAAAAAAGAATTTAGATGGAATAGTCCATCCAAAGTACTCTGTCCTTGCATATATGCTAACCAGATACGTTTCAGTCAAGTGTCGTCTTCCATGTTCACAAATTGCTGACAAACAGCAACCAAAACTACGTTTATTAGGTACCTAGATGATATTTTATTCTAAATATAGTACAAGTCGATTTCAGAAGTGCGAGATACATAAATATTTTTTTTATAAGTATCTAACAACAAGTAATCATTTTTTTTTTTTTACAAAATTAGAGTATACAATCAAATTAAATATTTTGTAAGTATCGGTTTGATCAGTAATACAATTTACAAAATCACAATGTTAAAATTGTGTGGTAAAAATATTTTATAAAAATAAAAGATTTATTGAAAATTTATTGTTTAGAAAATGTTTTCAAGTTCAAATGTGTACATTATCTACCTGCCTATATTATATTTGATATTTTAGAGTCTAAATAAATTCGTATGATTTAATATTTTACCAAGGTTTTTAGTAAATATGTTAATTTTCACACAAACAGAGTGATTCCGAACGATAAGAAAATAATTGATTTTTCAATCATTTAAAATTCAAATAAAACTAGTTTGTTGTATAAATAATAAAACTTTTAAATTAAAAATTACTTTACGTTTTCATGCATAACCACACAATATACGTGTAAATACGTTGAGTGAAATGGGTTTATAGAACAAATGATGTTGCATGGTGTAAGGAATTATTTTTCATTATAAAATAGTGAACATAAATTGTGTTTGTATCGATATTTACGAGAGGACGATAAAACAATTGCCCAACATCGAGTCAATACAATAGTTTAATGACAAGGTTGAGTATTTAAAAATAGTTAAGTATAAATCGAAGCTCATCGAGCGTTTCTGCATGTGACTAGTGGGTAAAAAAATACATAGCAGGTAGGTGAACAATATTGTGAACTCCCGCCGAACACTGCTATTGTATTTTTAAATCAATTACCATTTGTTCACGAAACTGTCTTATGCCCAAAGCATCGCAAATTACACAAACTCATCTGTCTGCTGTCTGTGTCAAACTTTGTTTTTTTCCGTTGTTTCTTGTGATTTATTTCCAATAATTTAAACGACAACCTCCGAGGGTGAGGGGCGAGACAAAAATGAATATAAACTTATTCGGAAACAGTGAATCAGCGTTTTCGAACTACCCTCACTATTCAATTATTCAGTTACAAATCGCTTATATATTTCATTCATAGCAATTGAAAAGTGATTAGGAATATAAATGGTGCATAAAAACGGTCTGTTCGTACTATTGAAAAAGAATATCCTGTTTTTCTTGTTACCTTCTGACTAAAAAAAAAAAAAACAGTCTGTTAATTTAGACCAACTTGTTCACAAAAATTACACACAACATTTAGTACAGTAGGTTTATAATATTTTAATTTAAATTAATTTAAATAAAAAATGTACCTTATTTTTTTCTAATTAGCTTATTTTAAAGTGTTAATAGTACATTTTACTATACCTAGCTAATTAAATTATAGACAATTTTTCTTTGTTTAACTAATATTATATAGTGCAATTTACAATTTTTCTCTAGATACCTTTTTGGTATAAAATCACGAACACATTACACCATTGATTATTAGTGTAGAAACTTGATCTCTACCAAAAAAATATTGAATCTAAAAAAATTAATAATTGAGTAATACAATGAAAAAAATAAAATGCAATAATCATCGCACAAAACTTATTCATCAACGCACAACTAATATTAAAATGATATAATTTTTTTTATATTTAAATTCACATTTCACAACAATATGTAACATAATTTTCTTAGAACTTTGAAATTCAAGTTCACGATAAATAAACGTTTATTTATATATTAAATGTTATATTAGTCTTAGTTAGGCAAAGTTTACAATTTATTATAACAAACAATTATAGGTGAATTACGTCAAAAAATTTCTCATTCTATTTTTAATTAGTTGAAATTCGATACAAAAATGTTGTACATTAATATTTAAAACTTACAGTTTCTAAAAATTCCTCATCGATTTTTAGAATGTTGAATGAAGTGGCAGACAGACACAATAACAATCACTTTGCGAACAATTGCAGTCAATGGACAATACTAAAAAGGGGTACAACAAACTAGAGGAAATGTGACATTCTGATTCGTTGGAAAAATGTATCGTCCATCTTGGACATGTTTTTTATTTTTTACACTCGACATTTGGCGTCTTTTTGAAGATATTTTTTCAAACCCTTGTTGTCTAACAAGAGAATTGTCCCCCAATGTGATGTATGAGACGTTGAGAAAAATTGATGTAACATTGTTCGGAAAGCCAAGCTGAACGCATTGTTAATACGAACGGGTCCTGCGTGATCCAATATCTGAGGAATCACCGGCTATATAAGTAAACGTGAGAAAAAGATGAAATATGGTGTTCAGAGTAAATGCCAGTTCTGAATGATGAAATATCAGGTAATTTGGGTGGAAACGACCGTTGGAAAAATATGTTTCCTCTACCCGAGAATTAGAATTTGTTTGCGTACTAGCATTAAATACATATTATAAGGTTTTGTTTACTCTTAATGAAGTGCAACAAAAAATATGACTTACGCACAAGCACTTTTATTGTTACCTATTAGTAAGTATCCAAAATGTTTTGTTTTTATTTTTTTTACTGTAATTTCTTACTCAGACCTTTCAAGCATTTTAGCTTGACGAATACTATAGGTAAATTTATTTACTACATTAACACAATTTATGAAACCAATGCGATAGAAATATAAAATAGTAAAATAAATGATTAATTAAAAACAAAATACCTCCCTAAGCTGTAATTTGTTTGTTTATTATAATATTATTGTATCAGACACGTAAAATTACACATACAGTAATAAACTTATTATTTACGACCGTATATTATATTATTATTTATTATGCATGTACACTTATTTAACTGGTAGTTGTGCTTATGAAAGCAATGTTTTACAATCAACATTATACAACATTATACATGTATTTTAGTATAAAGGATATTACCAATGGTCTTATAAACTCTTCACTTTCCAAAATGTGTATACGAGCTTTATAAACTGATTGTTTTGGTTCTAACTAAGTATACTTAAACAAAGCAATATGTAATTTTGATATATAAGATTCGAAAATTCAAAAATAAGAGCCAATAAATATTATATTAAAACAAAAGTAAATAGCATAGTATATATAAACTAAAATATACAAATTGTTATCTTTATTAGTATTTTGGTTTCATAATTATATTTTATACATATTTATTTGTGCCAAGAACTGAATATTTTTAAAATGTAGTAAAAGAATGAAAAAGTAGAATTTATTAAAAAGTATACTACATTGAGGTCATTAAAAATAATAATTGATCATTATACTTTTTATACGTAATATAGAATCAAACTATTATTCAGCTACACACTATTATTATTCATATTGTTGTGTTATAATACATTAATACAAAGACACCAAATAATTATATACTGGAAGTTATGAATAAATTATATCATTATAACAATAAAAATACAAATAAATATATAAATTGCTGCTTTAATGATGATGTAAAGAATATTTCTCTTTTTATTATTATTACATGCAAACACAAGTTCGTAGGTCGACAATAATTCATATGAAATCAATTTAGTAGTACAAGTTGTTTGCATACATACAACAATAGATATAAAATAAATGGTCACGAATTCTATAACGATCATTTTATAATAAGACTACTTACTGCAAAAAAATGTATATGTAACACAGTCCAATATTCTGAACCAGTTAAATATCTGATCTGTTATAATTTTACACAAGAATTATATTCCCGAAGTAAATAATATACAAATCCCTACTTAGGTATTTTGGGGCCCATCAACTTAAATTATAAATTCAGTTTTCTATATCCAATTTATTTTTCAAGATTATAAATATATTATACCATAAGTAATTGTTTAATGTCGATTGGTATAAATAAAACATATATGCCTATAATACAGTAATCTATTGGGCCCCTAGCTCCCCTCCCCTATGTAGTACTCTGATAATATATAAACATATTATATTCATAAAAAATATGTTTATAGTTTCGCTGGCCGCAAAAATAATTTCTGAATTATTGTTTGTATCTGAATTATATAAATTGATTGTTTTGGTTTACATTACAGATTATGCCAGTTGACAAAATAAAACTAATAGTTCAAATTTAGTTTTAGTATGTTCAATGTGACAGTGTTCATAGAATATCTATGAAACTTGAAATTACTCTGAACTATTTAACGAAACAATTCCTAAGGTGCATGATAACTTGAATATATAATTTATAAGTTCGTGAGGAATGTAACTATAATTTGTCATTAATATATAAATAAAGCTGTTTCAATGAATTTTATATCATTTATAATTTTCAATTAAATAAAAAATGTTTCAGGCTAACCATAATTTCATTAAAAACCCACAAAAAATCGTTGATATTTCATAATAACTAGATTAGAAAAGAATAATAATATGTTCTATACTTTTTAAACGTCTAAAATTTGATAAAAAAATAATGTGCCAGTTAAATTAAGGACAATGCATAAAATATTATTATGTTTAAATTAAATTGTGATATTTTTGTTTTGTGAATAATTTATTTAATAGTATTGCAAATAGCAAACAGTTAATATACCATTTAATACCAAAAATACTACAAGACTCGAAATTTCGTCGCAAAAACAAGGTAAGTAACAATTTCTTTGTGATAGTAGAACCTAGGTGTTAAAAGTATAACACATTACATTATAAGTTATTACAATATTATGCTATGAGCAACGTGCATTATATTTCCAAGTATTTTTCTTTATATTGATTAGGTATATAAAATGTAATACAATTGACATTCTACTAAAATAGAAAGTTGTCGAATTTCATACAGAAACAATGGTAAAGCAGAGAATTATGGCGCCAAGCTCGTCTGTTTTTTTCCAGTTAAATAAATTTATCTTTTGTCCAATATTCCAGACCCTCGTTATTTTGGGTGTGTTTATACTTTTCTTTCAAATTAAAAAAATCCTTAAATAACTCACAAGCTAACTTTGAATTTTGTATTTTTTGTTTCGCTATTAGTATACCTACATAGAGTTAGAGTTTGTTTGAGATAATACGTTATATTACACTTTTAAGGTCACATTAAATATATATTATATTTTTTTAATGAGCTGTATTATAGTATATTATATACGATCTTATTAGTTACATAGTTAGACATATTTCCATAAAAAAAAAAAAAAAACAATCACTCTTTATGCATAGTTTTATCGATTTTGATATCCCATTTCAAAGACTTTTGAATAAAGTATCACTAGCACATTTCTGTTATATTTACTATTTAACTATTCTTATCTTCATCATTGTTATAAAAGATACTATTAAAAAGTATTCGATTTATGAGAACACTTTCAATAATTTTATAAAAAGAAAAATATTTCAAACATCACATTCATAAAATATGTATTTCAGATAACTACTTATGAACTTAGAGTTAACCAAATAAATTCGATTTGTTTGTTTGTTTGTGGTCGTTATTATGTGAATATTATAGATGATAGGTGAAATTTAATACAAACAGTGTATTTTATACATAAACATGACAATATTATAAGTATATAAAAACGTTCATTATCAACAAAAGTATACTACAATAATTGGTAACTGGACTAATCATAATATAATAATAGTATGCAATGCCTAAGTAAAAGTGTAGTGTAGTCTTATTCGAGGTTTTCCGAGAAAAATCACTAAATATTTCGTAGAGAATCGAAATGGTTAATTTTATTTAAAGGCGTCAATCACTATGAAATGATTATAAAATTATGTATGAGAGTGTCGTAATTTCAAAAATTATGTGGTAGCTAATTTTTCGAACTAATAGAACACGCCACACAGTGATGACAGACCTCTTCGTTTTATTTTTTAAAAATAAATATACAATCTGTATTCGGAGAGCACAATAATAATATGTACTAACTTTTAGTAACGTTGAAATATTCGCCACATGTCACTACTCGTTAATTTTTTTTTGATTTTTTTGATTCAAAAATAAATTCATGTTACAGTGAAGAGTGACTAGTAGATCTGTGTAGGTATTTCTTCACCTAGTTTTGTTATTGCGTTTAGCTTAACGCGTATGATACACTAATTTTAGAACAAAATCTAATTTACTTCGGCGTGTTAAATTGCGTGATGGGGTCACGTTTTTGAGTGACCGATGCCTCATATTATACGAATCAGTCATTTTTAACGATTAAAATTAAGTGTACGATTAGGAATTGGGAAATGTATTGAATGTTCAACTTTAGACTAAAATATAAGGATTTATTTTACTGTGCTACCTTTGAAACAGTGATAATAAACCAACTTTTGGAAAAGTCAAAAGCACACGCTTGAATATGTCATAGTGATGGAAAACAGGATTTAGGATGGATTTGTGTAGATTTCCCTCACCTTTGTGTATCCCACTAATTTTACTTGTTAGATACGACTGTCACGTAGCTAGAATTTAATGGTTAACTTTTATTTGTCTTGCCACTAATAAACTATCACGTGTCATGTTACTGTGTGTACCGAGTATAGAAAAGTTAATACGTTATATTATTATAACACGTTCTGCACCTCATCGGCGGAATATAAACGACCGACAAAAAATGACCGTTATACACATGTGGTGGTAGCTCGTTCCAGCCGATCATTAAGTTTCAGCACGCTGCAGCTCACTGTTAATAATAATAATAATAATAATGATGATAATAATAATAGTAATAAAGTAATGACCGGCTAAGAGATTAAACTTTTATAAACGTATAGTATTGTATATTATTATCTTTTTTTTCAAGGATGAAATTCATTATGTATAAAGCGTAACGTACGGTTTATGCGAGTATATATATGTATAAATGTATACAACAATACAGCAATACCAATGTCTGCGGTATACGGTTTATTTCATAGTAAACGTAAGTCTCGCTATTTCAACAAAAGTGATCACACACGTATCGTAGTAGGTACCGTAGTAAGCACAGTACAAGTTTTGTTTACGATCATATTGAAGACGATCGCGGATTTATCGCACCCGCCGCCGAGGGCCACGACGACGCACTATACATAGTAATAACAATGTTATATATGTATATATATTTTCATCTAATAGAGTTGTTAAAAGTTTATTTATTCGCTTTCGTTTGTGTAGCTTCCGTGCTGGTCAAACCGGCAGGTGTTAGAAAAACAGCTCGAGGCAACAGAAAAAGCTCTGGCAAACGAAAATTAGAGAAGAAAAAAAATAATAAACGAGGGCCGTCATACGACAGTAATGCATCAACAAATAAAATATATTACCCAAAAGTCGAAACGTTGATCGAAATTGTCAGAATACGATGATTTATTATTACAAACAATTATTAAATACTGAAGGTCGTACTATGTTTCCGAGCGGAGCTTAGTGTTCACTTTAATCTTATTTATGTTGCGTTGACTATTCAATTTCGACATTCCAGTAAAATACAATTAAGTTATTTACATTAACATTAATTAACAATGTACAATGGACCCATAGCTGTGGTTTGATATTTCAGCTCATAGATAATATTATATTCTCTATTGGACGCAAATCCTAAAATGTTCAAGGATCAATCGGTCTCAGTTTTCAACGAAATCTTGATGGGTCTTTTAAGTGCTTTTTTGACCGATGTATCGATGTAGTAGCTAATGTTACTATTTGTTCATAACAAGTAGCAACCCGCCTGTAGGGTCGTTAATGGATTTCCTAAGGAAACCACGATCTAAATGGGCACTTCTAACTGTAAATAATATTGTTTGTATTTCAATTCACACTTCATTGTTATACTAATTCTTAACATTAGTTTTAAGCTATTTACAGTTTTATTAAAATAAATATCTTAATCCTTCAACGATTTTTAGCAATTAATAACATAAATTATCTTACTCAACAATGTATTATATTATTATAAATGATTAAACTGTGTTTGAAAAGCATACCGATATTATGAATATTATAATACTTATCATATAACCAAATATATTGCATCATAATCTGATTATGTTTATACTTTGAATCGAAACAAATCGTAATTATTAAAAATGAATTTGTCCATGGTTGTATCATGAAGAGGAGGGATATAGATTCAGCTTTTGTTTTAGTTGTTGACTTAAACAGTAAGTAATTTTTGTAGCTAAATATTTTCCATTACAATAGGTATTACATATTATTTAAAAATAAAAATAAATAAAGCATCCTGCGCGAAGATAAAAAAAAAGCTTTGTTTAATCTAGGGATGAAGTAGTTACCACTAAATAAGCTAAGTGACCGAGTACTTTATTTTAATGAATGGTACACTGAGCTTTAAATTAATAAAATCCTAATACTCATGAATTTTCAACTACACATTATTAACCACCAGCATTACTATCAGCTTGCTGTATTATGATTATTAGGCATGTAAGGACATATTTAATTTTGTGAAAATGTGAACGCACACACTCATTTGAATAGGAACACAAATGTTACGTTTGATAATAAACGTAATATTGCACTATAATAATGACCAATGAGTTTTGTCCGTGCTATATATACGATTTTGATCGTTCATCATATATGTATTTAAAAGAACACTTGTTTGGACGTCGGCCAGGCTGTTTGATAAAAAATAAGTTGTACTTGATACGCTGTGACGTTATACATATTACATTATACCAACAGTATTAACAAAGAGTTAATAAGATAAACTGGGTTTGGCGACGGGGGAGGGCGAGGGATGTCGGTTACAATATTAAACATGATTTTGGACAGCTTAAATGGCCGCGAACGAGTTATGCACGTTCCGGTGGAAACGATTTTCATTGACCGCCGTCCAATTCTATTTTAACTCCAAGGCGCGGTCCCTTGTGCGCGTTATTGGCCGTATCGTGGAAAGCCTATCAATGCCCAGAAACCGTTTAAAACGATCGGAGTCGTCGAAAATCGGACGCACTGGCTCATTTCCAAACGTTTTGAATAACACCCGTTGTGTACACTGGAAACCTCGGACAAAACTCGTAAAATATGTGAAAGTGTTTTTTTTTTTATTATTATTTCGGACGTTTTCCTTTCTTAAGTTATTACATTTCAATAATTCCGAGCACATTGACAGCTCGGCCAAACACTATAATAATGGACGAACGAAAAACGACTTCAGACATTACACAATGTGCATGCGCAGCTATTGAACTTTTTTGTTGAAAACCATTTTAAAAAGATTATATATATTTTGTAGTGGGTAAATATGTTGTCAATTTAGATTTTTTTTGTAATAGGTACAAAGGAGAATATTGTACATACCAGCTACTCTTTAAAGTGGAGAAAAAAATCGACTAACATGTTAGTTCAATAATATATAACAACAGAAATGTAAATAAAAACAATGAGTAACAATACAATCGTAATGCTGTGCAATTGAGACAATGAGACAAGAACTCCATTATTTTTATAGATGTACAGATACGATACGATGTGTAATTAAATACACAGTTCCCAAATCACAACATTTCAATTTATTTTAACTTCAAAATAGTACTATTTATTGTCTATCGATTAACATAATCTTTACATTCAGCAATAATTTTACTGTCAAAAGTAAATCTTTAACGTGAGTGTGTTGAAATGGTATGATATCAGTCAAGCTAAATGTATCAAGTGTATATTATTTTTAACTCAGCGTATTAACACTAAATTAAACAAATACCTACATAAATAAAACCATTATTGTATTGAGATAAATAGAGTATTATTTAATGAGGCGCCAAAGTTATTTTTAAGTTATATTGTAGACACCCTGTGCCATCCCATCCCCAACGACTCCTAAGAAAAATGTTCGTCATACAATGATAAAAACTGTATATACAAACGTATTGATTAATATTGATTTCGAATTGGCGTAGATGCAGATGTATTTATTTTAAATTTTTTAATTTTGATAGCACCATGTGTCCACTAATATTATAATAAGGTATATTATACATAGTATATAGCTTACGTTATAGCTTACGTTGCATGTGCCAATATTGCTTATCAATTATCATATGTTTATTAAAATAATTGTCGAGCTGTAATACTTATTGTGAAAGCTAATAAAAAAAAAAAAAAAAAAAATATTATAAAGAATTTAAATATAATCAGTACCTAAGTTAATTCCCAAAATAATACAGAACTTCATTAATGATTTTGTAATATTGTAATATTGTAAGAACATGTTTAAAAAAACAAAAATACATTTCAGTACGAGAGTCAAGTGTTAGAATATTGTTATATATTAGAATCATTATTTTAAATAAAGAAACCAAATAATATGGGCATTAACAAAAAATAATGTAGGAAAAACAATAAATACTTCATGAAAAGAATAATATATTTAATATTTATTTTACCTCTATTTAATTCTTCCGAGAAATACGTATTATTTTATAAGCATTAATACATCTGTTTTAAAATATTATATAATTTTTTTTCTCAATAAATTAAACAATGGACTTAATGCAATAGTAAAAATAATTTTAAAATCCAATTAAACATTACAAATTGTTATACTACTCTATCAATGGTTTTTGGATATCAATAAATTAATACATAGGACATGGATAATATATTTTTAATAGTTTAATCAAACATTGGATCTGAGAGCACATCAGTACGCCAGGCCAAGTTCAAGCAACAATTTTGAAAGCTGAAATGTTCTTAAAATTAGTGCCACTATAGAGAGGATAGTTCTGAAGTCAACCTATCAAAGTAGTGGTATCTGTGAATTATGGCCAAGTCTACTCTTTATTAAGCCCATAACCTCAAGTAATTCTTACTTTCACGAGCAACAATGATCTTATATTTGTGTTGCTGAACACTTGGCCAGTTCCCTGTCGACCGAACGAGTGGGAGATAGAAATGAGAGGACTCAGAATAAAAGAAAAAATTCAACATCCTCTTCCAAAAAGTCAACCAATCAAGTGGTCGAGTCTGTTTTATGCCTCATTAAAAAATTTTTGACACCGAAAAATGAAACATCGCACTTGGGTATCTGTAACAGGTTTTAACAACGCACAAGATGTCAATTCAGAGGCCCACCTAGTGTTAAGCAATAAAAATAAAACATCTCTGTTGCTTCTGAAAGTAGGAGTGAAGTGAAGTTATGAACAAAAGAAATATTAGACTTGGTTAAAGTGTAGTTACGGAACTTAGGCTGACTTTTTTTGTTAAGTTATCTTTAACTTTGCCTTTAATTAACGGTTAGGTTTTTGTAGTCTTTGTCCTTTGATGATGATGATGATAACTTACATTTGAGTTAATATTTTATCTGATCATATGTAAGGTATTTACTTTTTAATTTTAATCACATACCATGCTTTATTATATTTCTTACTCACTTATGTAAGAATAAGTAAAATACACGGAATTAATAAATTACAGTATAATAGATTTGATATAATCTTATAATTTTCTCTAGTAAGTTATTAAAAAATGTATCTATGAATTACATCCATAGATATTAATACTAATTAGGTAAGTACTACAAATTATTACACATTATTAAATTATAAAACAAACCAAGAAAGGAGGAGTCGTTTTTAGTCATATTATGTATATAGTAATGAGATAATAACATGTCCAACATAAAGAATATTTTTTGAATACAACAATAATACGAATAATTTAAAGGTATTAAAAAAAAAAAAAATTAAAATAAATGTAAAAAAAATGATTTGAAGATACAAACTATTATTTTTGTTTTGAAAGAGATGTATTTATTATTTTCCTGCATGTAAGTATATGGTATAGTTTATGAAACTGGAAACATTTATTATATTTTTAAATACTGAATATTCGTATACTACCCAAACATTGTTAACTTTTTTAAACCATGCAAATACAATATTAAGCGATAGGTTTTCCATTTCGTTTGAATATTAAGCTTCCAATCTAAAAAATAATATTGACCCATTATATTTACGTACTAAACCCACCCCGGCTTTCAATATTCAAAAAATGAGTGTTTATTTTATAATTTTTTACTTTTTTTTTTTTAAATCGAAAGGTGCTTATCCAACAAAAAACCCTTGATGTATGTATTTGTGTATAAACGAATAACGTTTTAAGTGGAATATATTGATATGCATTATAAATAATATATTATATTAAGTATACTCCATCGGGTTGTGTTTATAGAGACATACACATAAACTAATGGCATTAAAAGAACGGAAGGGGCACGCTGTGGAATGCGTCTAGGGCTAGGTTTAAATGAAAACGTCATTCCACGCCATGATATTATTTACTACCGCCGGGGATGGAAATATTTTATTTAAGAAAAAAAAATTGCACATTAAGACCATTATTGCTTACATTTCGTAATTTGGTCCGTTCTTTTAGAATGCTTATTTTGTTTCGTCTACGACACAACACCACCAGCTGTAGCCGTCGGCCATGCGAAACATAATAATAATATAATAGTTGTAGTCATAGCGACTGATTTCGATGTCACAACAAATGGAGCGCGCGCGTGACTGTGTTATGCGGACTCTGAGAGGAGTATTTTGATGTGTTTCAATGTGTCGTTTTACAGTTTTCACTTGTATTTATTTGGTTGGGAAATTAAATCACAAGAATTTGCTTATAATATTTCATCAGCGTGATGAAGTTGAAACATTTGCAGTCGTTGACACAGCAGACGGAGGTAAGTGGTCTCTAGGCAATATAGAATTATACGTAGGCAAACTTTTTGAAAATTTCATTGCTGTCAACAACACAATGTGAATACTTATTCCAAGACACAAGTGACGTATTTGTTACATTTTGAGTTGGCATGGGCAAAGGGTATATATGAAAAGAGCACGTCTGAGTAGAAATTTGAAGGTTGGTAATGCCGGCTGCAAATAATTTCTCTTGACGAATAAAATGTTTTTAAGAGAATATTTGATTATGCAAAACGGAGAGCACTTCTTTTTTATTTTGCATATTAAAGAGTTATACATATTTCTTTGAACAGTGTGATAATTTTAATAATAAAGACCAAAGTCAAATCATTCTACAACTTTTCAACGGTTATATTATAAAATGAGTTTGAAGTTCATTTAACACATTTTGCAAGTTTTTGTAAAACGAGTATATTTATTATCCAATATATATTTAATAAAAGAATATGGTGTATGTGCCGAACTTTAATTTATATATATCTTTGAAATGGGTTTTATAAATGGTTATTAATACGTTCATATTTTATTTGTATACATATATATATAATAATACAATAAGTACTATTTTATATTGGACATTTTTTCGATAACTATGAACTATTAGTGTTGTTGATGTGATAGATTTTTGTACTTTATATGTTGAAATGTCATTATTTATATCGTCCAATTGAGTATCTAATATGCGACAATTTTACATTATAATTCCAGTAATAATGCTAATTTATGATTGATACTAATATTCTTACGAAAAATAGTTTTATATTTCAAAAAATATTAATATATTAAAATATCTATATAAGTAGGTACATAGATAAATCGAAATCGAAGTTGATAATGTTTCTATTTCTTTTATTATCTGTGTAAATAAAGGCAACTCGCTCGTATATAAATTTTTAAACAAAACTGAAATAATATTATTTTTATGATTTAAAATGTTAATATTTTTTGAGTCACAGCGGCACAATATTATTTTTCTTAAAAAGAAACATTTTTTTTTTTAAATGTATTATTTCTTCATATTGTATTTATTTTATTGGAAAATACACAAACTTCAAGATTAGAATAATATGATATTGTGTATTTATGTGTAAAATAATACAACACTCTTTAAAATATAATATTAAACATTTATACAGAGTATTCATAATAATATTATATCTAAATTTAATAGCTTACATTTTAGAGTATTTTTCAATTAATGTTTAATAAATATAAATATAAATATATATTAATGCTCATAAATTGTACCAAATTTATGCTATTTGAACTAATCTTTTTGATAGTAAAAATATTCAGTTGTATAAAATACTTATTTCCCCTGAAAAGACGACCTATTAAAATAAAAAAAAATTGTAAAATGATAACTCCAAGAGAGAGGCTAGGTGCTTGTTTTCTTCACAAAATAAACAAATATTTCGCATGGCTATGAGTAATATACGTACATTTCTTTTTTGTGAGGACAAGAACTTCTTGAGTTTAGAAAATCAGTTCATAAGTAAATTAAAAATATATTCTCTTCTAACTATTCTTTAAGTTTCGTTATTATGGCCTTTCTCTATCACCACCAAAAATTACTAACAACTAATTATATTATTGTACATGCCAATGGTATAAATTCAGTTGAATAATTTTACAATTTTAGCTTCTGAACTAGTCTCCGGTAAAAAAATATTATTATATAACGCCAAAAAAATTGTATCCTTATAAGTAATAAATTAATAACATTAAGTTTATATGATCATGTCAGGTAAAGTTTATATCAATAAAAAAAAAATGTAAATTTGTAATACAAAAATCAACGTGCACCTACTGCACCTATATTGTTCTTAACACAATTTAAAACTAATAATATATTTAGTATAATATACCATACAAACCATTTTATTATGTTTGAGTACTAATCGGACAAGCAGCGATCACGGTTACAATACTTTTGTGATTTTTCGGTCCACTAGATATCGTAATAGTTGTACACGATAGGAAGTGTTGAGTGTTGACACTTAAATATATTATTATTTATTACAACCAATTTAACTTATAAGCATTTTTTTTATGTTTGGACGAGCATTAAGAACAATAAAATATAAAATAAATAAAAAGGTTTGAAAAAGTATAAATAGTTTTTATTAGAGCTAGGATTTTGGTGACTTTTGCATTTTTTTCTCTAAGTGTTATACAATTTTATCCAAAAACTAAATTTGTTTCGTAATATAACAGTTTAAGATAAGTAATTTTTATTTTGAATTTTTTGAATTTTTTGTGTTAAATGAATTTTATTGAATTTTTAAGGTCATTTTTACGTAATACCTATTACAAATATTACGTTCATTTTGTGTATTTAAACTAATTTTTGTTTATTTTAAGCTTTTTGAATGTGTTGTAAAGGTAATCCCAACCTATATATTACTCCAGTCCATTGATATTGAAAAAGTAGTATAATTAATTGTCAATTTATCCGATAAGATTAGATATCCAACGAACCCATAACTATTTGAGTATACAATAGTAGCTTTAGTAGTGAATTCGACGCGTACCTGTGTGGTTCTACCGATCTTAACTGTACAAAATGCCAGAAATTAAGTCAACAGTTTTACTTAGTTTTGTGCCAATATTTTTTCTACGGACGGTATGGTGGTTTTTTGTGAAGTTTGTAATGTTACAGTTGCCTCCGAAAAGAAATTTACAAATTTACAATTCAACAACACATCAGTCGAGAAAAGCATGCTTGTGGAATTCAACGAAAACTAAATGAAGTGAAACAAAAAAATCAAGTACTATTATCTAATTTAACAAATAATAGTGATCAATCGGCATTTAATTTAGAGCTTTGTGAAACATTATTAGCAGCTAATGTTCCACTTGCTAAATTAAATAACACACATTTTAGACATTTTTTAGAAAATATGTATAAAATTTAAAATCCCAGACGAGTCTACATAGCGTTATACAAATTATGTTGAAAAATACTATTTAAATACAATACGAAATATTAGATACTATGTAGGCGATAAAAAAAATTTGGGTTAGTGTAGATGAAACGATAGATGTTCAAGGCCGTTATGTATTAAATATCGTTATTGGTACCATGGAAGCAAAAAATTCAAGAAAAATATTTTTTTTATATTCTGATGTCTTGGAAAAAAACAAATCATTCAACCAGTTCGATAGAGCCATGTTTACATTATGGCTTGAAGGAATAAAACACGATAATGTCCTCATTTTTGTATCTGATGCTGCCCCATATAATATGATGAAAGCAGGAAGAGTCATTTGCACTTTGTATTCAAAAATAGTGCATGTTACCTGTGTGGCGCATGCAATTCATAGAGTTGCGGAAGAAATAAGATCAAATTTTCAGGATGTCAATAAACTTATAAGTTATAAGTTACGTAAAAAAAATATTTTTAAAATCCCCATATCGTACACAAAAATGTCTAAAACTCTTGCTCCAGGAATTCCACTGCCACTCGAACCCGTAATCACGCGATGGGGAACCTGGCTAAATGCTGTAAATTACTATTGTGAGAATTTTTCTTATATAAAAAAAGTAGTAGAAATAACTTATCATACATAAATAATTATAATAGGCATGCATAAAAAAAAGAATGAAAATGTATTGAATCATTTATTACATTCAATACGAATAATAATATAATCTTACTAATTTAATATTAATGTGAAATGTTACTATATGAATTTAATACTTATTAGAGATGAGAGAGTGCTGACATTCGTCATTCGTTTGTCAGGAGGTCAGAACAAAATAAACAATAATTACCGTAATATTTAAGCGAAGGTATGTTTTTATTGACACTAGACAGTACACTCGCCGACACTGTCTGGACGGGCAGCCAAAACTAAGTTACTATAACTACATAGGTATTGAACAATAATTAACAAAAATAAGATAATAATAAATCGGTCTCCGTCGGTCGTCGGTAGTCGGTGGACGCATGCCGACAACACAACGATATAATAATAATTAACAATAATCACTACATTAGAATAGTCCGTGTGGTCAACCTGTAGGTACCAATTTTCGCAGTTTTTGTCTAGTATAGCAGGTAAAAGGCGATTACATCAACGTTTTGTTCAGAAAACGGTATGAATAGAACACAATGGTATCTGGTGATAGGTATTTATATTATTACTTTTATTAACTATCCATTTAGATGTTTAATAATTAGTGTGGAATAAGGAGACAATAGAACAATATAAAGACGGAGCATCGTTTTAATATACATGTAAGTCAATTCAATTTATATACATATAATATAATATGCACAATACCATATATTATATATAATAATTATATACATAGATACACACTTCTACTAGGGTGGTCCTTACATATAGAAGAAGAAAAAAAAATTTATTTTTGTCTATACAGGACCCTCCCATTTTTTTAGGTGTTATGAGAAAATAATTTATGGTGAATTTGGTTATGATGACTTATCTCATTCCTACGTATAAGTCTTATATGTTTATCATTACTAGTATAATTAACATTATTATTTATTTAAATCACAGATATATAATACAACTAGATAGGTAGTCGACTGCAAATTAATATTGAAGTCCAGTAAATGGCCGACTTTCCTTATCAACGATTTTCGATTCGTGTGTTTTGTAATGACAAAGTAGTATTTTAATTTGTCTTGGTTAATGTCAAATATTCATATGAAAATTAAAATAATAGACAAAGTTTAAATATATCGATTCCAATGGTAAATCTTTTATTTATTTAGCAATTAATATTTAATACCTAATGACATTTGAAACAACTAGGTGGACAACATAAAAAAAGAAACTTTTTAGGATTTTAACTTTGCTCTCAATTAATATTTTACGAGGTGTAGCTGGACTTTTGGTTGTATGTTAGTGTGTAAGTGTGTAAGATGACCGAGAAGGGCTAATATTTTCAGTTTCAACTGAGCTATAAGTAAGTTTTCTTTTTGGTTGCTTGCGGGGTGTTACTTTAGACTTTACCGCTATATAAAAGTCTTCATGCTGCACGTCTATAGAATTTTCTTTCAATAGCATTGTTGAATTAACTAGTTCTACATTAGTATCTATAGCATATGTGGATATAGGATTTTCATTTGATGCAATTGCTGCGTCATCGTGTTGAATATTTATATTTTCTGCTGTTCTTTTAGCAATAAAAATTGTAGGAACAGCATCTGTTTTTAGTAAAATATGATTTCGACCTCCCACAATAGTTTTAAAATCATTCTGTATGAAGTGGTCACTACAGACTCGACTATTTTTTGTTTGTACACCATACTTTATCTTTATAGATTTTAACCAAAAGTCCTTTAGGTCTTCGTCCTTTGGAAATCTATTTAAAACAATACGTTGAATAAATTATATGAAACATAATTTATAGATAATTGTAACCTTGTGATTTTAAATAGTTACTTACGAAAAGAAATGAATACCGCTTCCAGTAACTTTTTTATTAGAGCAGTTTCCAACAAAACATCTATGCACCATCTTAAATTCTTAAATTAATTGAAATAACATAAATTGTAATTCTACGATTTCCAAATTTCTAATACAGAATTACAGTAATACATTAATCTTAATATATTACAATTTTATCAACTAGAACTATGTAAACAATGGGCTCTTTGATAAGAAAAGTCGGCCATTTTCCCAACTTCAATATTTGATATTGCTGCCATAGGAAGTCGGCTATCTAGTTGTATTATATATCTGCGATTTAAATATTTAACATCATACGTATAGTAATCATCAAAATCATAATAATAAACTATAAATATCGAAACGATTACATCCGTTGTTTTAGTTACCATAAACAGATAATTACGTCCGTTGCTTTAGAATTAGAAAAACAATCAACGAAGAAAATAAGTAAAATAAATGAAATAAATAAACAAACAATATCAAACCAATACATTGTTTTTTTATAACAAGAAATTAACCTAAAATTCTATTAGTTCATGGAAGTCCTTGCAGTGAGATTGTTCATTTTCAGAAAAGCCTGGATATCATTAAAAACTACGAAAGAAGTTTCACTTGGTCCGTGCTTGCTTACATACACCCACACATTTTTCTATTTATAAGTGTGTCGACCAATGTCTCCGGTGTTTCCAGCATTTTCATAAAAAATCATTGATAATTTTATTTATCGTGTATCTTAAATATTAATTAAGTATATTAATATGTATATTAATATTTTATATATTGATTGATTAGTGTAAAATTAAAAAAGATATAAGATTTGATTTTAAAAGCAAATAATTTATAACAACTGTGAGTTCAAAAGTTTTCTCGCCTTTTTTTCGTTACTTTTTAAGTTTTAAAATAATAATAACTTATAAGTAAGTCATTCAAGACAAGTGATTTCAATTTTCTTCTTAATAACTCTGGACGATTTTGTTAATAATATCAAATAATAATACTCTTATAAAAAAATATTTTTTGGATCAATATTTAATACATCTTGTACGCAGTTATACCTATATCTGGAGTAATCTTAGTTGTTTTCAAAATATAATACACATTATAATGTAGCTATTTCAGGTCTAGCCGTATAAAAAATTAGTAAATTTCTCAACAACACTGTTGTCGTGGTGCTATTTTTTTATTTGGCTTAGACCATCAAAATAAAAAATGCAAAAATGCAAAATACAAAATGCTATAAAAAAAACTAATAGAAAAGAATAATTTGAAATTATAATATAAGGAAACGTGACACATTCAAACAAAATAACTGGCAAAAAAAAAAATTAAATCGTAATTAAATTGTCATAATATAATATATATAATTTAACACCGAGGTGCATTTAAATAATATCATACACACATATTATGCGTTTTTCGTTGGTATTAATTGTGTCCCTCGGTCGGATAAGTTTTGGCAACTTACTGCAACAGCAGTGACATCGACAAATCGTTTTCCGGTATTGAGCTGCGGTTGTGGTTGAGCCGATTGTACGGCCGTACATAATACGATAATGTACTGTGCAGTATTTTTAAGCGTTTCGGTGTTAATGGGTCTTCGACCACTTCACAAACAAAATTACTGAGGGGCATTGACAGCTTTCACGATAATATCTAAATAATATTATTATTAATGTGATTAAATATGGTAATAGCGAATAGCGATGGCTTTGAAGCCATCGTCGTCTTTGCCGTTAAAATAATAATAATAATAACAATTATTTATTATTATGAAACAGCAACTGAGCGGTATATAGAAGTGGCAATGAAGGAATTATGTTTATTTTCTGTGTTTTCGACAGGATGGTCCATTCCAAGTGTTGGCAGCCACGTGGTCACCAAACAACCAAAAACTGGCGGTGTGCAACAACGACAGGGTGGTGTTGCTGTTCGACGAGGCTGGCGTGAAAAGGGACAAGTTTCCCACTAAGCCCGCCGAGCACAGGGTAAATACGAGGTGTACGCGGGCCACTTTCGGCCCTTATATATACATTATACGTATATACATATATAGATTACACTCTAGTGGACTACTAATCGCTGTATTTATACATTTATATACGTTACGACTCGAACACAGTAACACACACACTCGCACACACAAACACTTACACGGGCGGGCGCGGGCTTGAAGTATTAGGAGTACAACACTACTACACGATCGGGCAAAGATAGAAAGGGTCGAAGAGAGTCTCGACCGAACGAGACTATAAAACCATACCCCAGGACTAGCCTTTGACCCATCAACCGTTCACTACACCTACGTTTTAACTAGTCTATTTTGTTTTTATTGAGGTTTACCACACCCTACCAGAACAATAGGAATTTGTGGGAAATGAAACTTTACATGTGTATATAAATTCCCTATGGAGAGATCGCGAGTGAGTGAGCCCAAGTGATTGAGACTTTGAGAGATGGAAACATCAAAGTTTCAATAGGACGCACTCAGGTCACCCACGTACAGGTGGTAGATGTATATTATAATGCCCTATTGTAATGCCATTATTTGAAACATATTTCAAACGAATTCACCCCATGATATTTAGTTAACAACCAATAAACCAAATAATATTGATCGGTACCTATGTTTTTTGATTATTGTTTTACCACTATTTTAAATAATCATTTCTCATGCGTTATTAAATATTGTATTCCCACTTTTTCATATTGTCCTGAGTATTTTTTATAGAGATATCAATTAATAATGAAACTTCATTTCAGGTGCATTACTTTAATGTGTCTGAAGTTATTATAGGTATACCTGAAAATCTATAAAAAATAAAACAATTGGATTATATGAATTAACTATATTGGACTTGAAGTTTCTTTACCATATTTTCTAAATAATTAAACACGATTGAGTACAGTTTTTATCATAATCAACGCTAACATTTATTCTAAGCTCGATAAATTATTAAAAAATTATAACTATCAAGATGACCATACTATCAGATAAATCCCATCATTTAGAGATGTTCTTGGACATTATTCACGGTGTTAATAAAGTTAATATATTTACGAAAATTGTACGATAATAATTTACACCAAATCACCCCACAGTTATAGTATGGATTTATATATTTCTATTTGAAAGACATCAAATACATAATTGTGTTGACTGGTTACAAAGTTTTTTGTATCTTATATTTAAAAAAAATAAAATACGTCACCATTTATGTAGTTGACGATATTTAATTTATTTTATGATAACAAAGAGTCGCAAGAAAGCATAAATCCAGATTATAAAAACAAGTAAAGTAAATTACTTTAAATATTGTGGCGTATGAAAACTGAACTTCCGTTAAGCCATTCATAAGCAATTCGTTAAACAACTTTCAAACTTTTAATGGAAATCACTCGATAGTAGTAGTTGGATAAATTTGATCGAGATGATGAATTATTATAGATAACAACAAACTCATAAATGCAATGCTAAAAAAATAAAAATAAAAATATTAATTACATTCATTCGCAAAAAAGTGACCTGTGTACAATATAAAATAAGCCAAGTAAACTTAAAAATAAATATGAATTTTATCAATTTGTATCATTTCAAAAAATGAATAATTTTTAAAACCACTAGATATGGTATGAACTTTTGATAAAGTTATGTAGGTCATTAAACCGACAAAGTAAAAAATAATACTATCAGACCATTAATTTCGCTGAAATCCCACGAATAGAGTTGGTGGTTTTTGTTTTGGTGCACTGTCTAGACGAGGGACCTCAATTCTAAAGCCCCTGGAGAAAATTGTATGATGAAATTATGATTGTAGCGGTATTATTGGTCCTTGAAATGATGTTATTTAATTACAATTTTATTGAACTAATATATAACACGAAACTCTACCAATCCACATAAACAATAAATAACGTTCTCCATAATACGATTATATATTTCTTCGACTATTCTCTTCAAAAATGAATTTCCAAAATGAAACGTTCGGATTTTGAACGAAATGTATTGTTTTTATTTCGAACAAAAGTTCTTGTATAATTTATTTTCAGTATTACTTATAACGTACAGCATAATATACATTATACAATTATTTTTATGTTCGTATTCGGAATACTATTAATTATACATATAAGTATATAAAAATAAAAATAAAGTCATATCATTTATAATAACATATTTTTGTATGGGTATTTAAAATCACACAATATTATTGTGTCTTACAAATACATAGTAAGAGTTTGCTGACTCAACCTCACCATGGTACATTTTACAGTAATTAACTCAATAACTCACTTTGTTTATGATCACTCTACCGAGTTCCGAGTTCTTATTATATAATGCCCTGTAATGCAAATATGCAATATTTAAATGTTTCCGGTCACTTAATTACTAATTTCAATTTTTTTTTTATTTCGATGCAATTTAGGCTGGTCGAAAAAGTTACACCGTCAAAGGTTTGGCGTTTTCTCCCGATTCCACAAGAATAGCCGTGGGACAGACCGACAACATGGTGTTCGTGTACAAAATTGGCGACAGTTGGTAAGCTATGGAAAAAAAATTGTTTGTGTATAATTAATGTGAAATCGTTGTTTAAGCCTTGCTCCTGGAAATAACCTTGTTAACTCCACGTGTATAATGTATATATGTATATTTTTATGTACACGCTTGTATATAAAATTCGAATTACAGGGGAGCCAAAAAGGTGATATGCAATAAATTCGGCACACAGTCTCCGGTGACCTGCATGCTGTGGATGTCTGAGGGGCCGATAATTTACGGGCAATTAGACGGCAAGATACGGGCTGCCCACTACAAATCCAATAAATCTCAGACCCTTTACGCCACTGGTTCGTACGTCGTGTCGCTGGCCTCCAAGTAAGCCTTTTCCACCGCTAAATGCACCACACTCAATACGATTATTTGAGTCGTATAATCAAAATCTTTCAATTCACTTTTTAAAATGTTTTTTTTATTTACATTCTAATCGTTGTAAATTAAATGATTTTCCACACAAGCGACAGCGGTTTTTTTGTTAATGTCAAATTTACAACATTTTTTCGGTTCAATGCATCGATATCACATATTTCTTATAAATCGTGAATAAAAAAAATGTATCCATTTTTTTTAGTTTTCTGCAAAACAAAAATCAATTGGGTTTATTACAACTGGAAATTTACACAAGTGTAGAAACTATTTTCTTAAATATCACAACTTTTTTCACACTTCCATTTTGTGTCATAAAATTAAATTGTACAGAATATTTTTTTCACTTATACCCCAGGGGAAATTTTCCCACCACCTTAATAGTATATTTGCAAAAAAGTGATCGTCGTTTTTTTACCAAAAACATTTGGTCAAAGGGGAGCAAAAGAATAAAACCGTATTATTTTTTTGTTTAAACTACCTTCATTCACAAAAATAACTTGTTAGGTCTAAAAAAAAAAAATAGTTTATTGAGTTTAAAAAATAACTCTCATACTACTCCGTTTAAATAAATTACCATACATTATTGTTAAGTATTTAATACACATACATAAATGTTTGAAAATTGTGTGTAAATATTGATTTTATAATAAGCCTATTCATATTTATACCTATAAATTATCTAATCTCTACTGTATGTGTTCTGAAAGATAACAATAATGCATGATTACATATGAATGTAATATTAAAATTATGAATTTTAATATAACATATTTTATAACATTATTTATGATACAAATACGATGCCGTTAACATACTATGTATACATAAAGTGTATAATATGTAGAAGAAGTACAAACCAAAATTGTATTTTAAGGAAATTATTAATTTGCTTATTAATTTATTAAGAAAATATTAGATTATAATAGACTATAGTAGATTGAATATACCTGGGTTAAATTCAAGAGGTATTCATGTCATTTTGTTGGTTACACTCGTATTTATTATTATTTATTTATTATTTATTATTATTTATTAAACTTGATAACAAATAGTGTACCTAATACCTATGAATATTTTCCGATATCACACCCAAGCGGTGTAACAATATTTGAATCATCACCTGACATATTCGTGCTCCTCCAGAAAACCGGATCAGACAAACTTATTTAACCATCTAAACAACACAACCTTAAAATTGAAAATCATATTATAATTTAGTCTAGACATTTGTTGTTATTAAACCTTTTTTTTATATTATTGTGTAATACCTATAACCTATTTGTAAAAAAAAATGTATCTTATCCCAATGGCCGAGCGAGGGTTATTTCTTTAATAATAATAATTATTTGATTCTAGAAAAACGTTGGTGTGAACAGCTCCTCAAAAAGGTCATTTTCATTTTCATTTAGTGAGATGGATTTCCGAAACCGGAGAGCGGATTTTGTTCGATTGAAATTGGCTAGGAGAAGTGCAGTGAAGATTTTTAGAACTTTATCTTTAATAGTGAATTCTCTCTAGATTTTAAAAAAAAATTACATTTTATTGGTCGTTTTTTATGTTTTTCAGCTTAAAATCTTTGTAACGAATTAACGAATGAGGATAAAGTTCTGAAAATCTTCACTACATTTTTCCTAGCCTATGTAGATCCAACAAGACCCCAAACAACAAAATCAGTTCTCCGTTTCGGAAATGTACTCCGCTAAATTAAAGTCTATCAAATAACTCTTTTTTTAACTGTGAAAAATTAAATAATTTTTTATAAAAATTTTTAATTTCACATTATGTATCTACTTGATGATTTTATGATTTTAATGAGCTATCAACCAACTTTCTAGCTATCCTAATTTAGAATAAAAGTTTAAAAATAGAAATTTTGGGACTGTTCACGATGACGTTTTTGTGGATTCAAATCGTTATACCGCTTGGGTGTGATATCGGATCTCTTTCACTAATATTTTATATTATAAGCTAGCTTAATTACCCACCTACTCATAATTACTGAGTTAAATTTTCATTATTTTACCCCATTTAACATAAATTATTGAAGTTTTCAAAATTCGGACTTTTTTCATTTCAATTGCCAATAAATCAAAAATCAAGAAAGTTAAATCGATGAGAAACTGTGAAAGCAAATAGAAGATGTATCATTTTATGGTTGTATATTACATATTTCTTTTTTTTAATGTTTAGTGCCTATGTAACATTAGATATTGCGAGTTATTAGTTGAATGTCCCTTAAGTACTCACTGTTTATGTCATATTCTTTCAGGTCATATATAGTTAGTCAGAAAATATTGATACCAAATTCAAAATTATAATATTAGTGAAATACACAGTTAAGGAGACTAATGGGGTTGTGTGTATTAATATGTATTTGTAAATTGTGATATTGATTTTTTAAATTTTTTTATGAATTACCTATGTCAACAAAATTAATGTTTTTAGAATTTGATATTGAGTTTGAAAGGATAGATTTAATTGCACTATAAAAACAAATATTCTTAGTATAATACATTTTGGAGATATTTTGTGCATATCCTGTAACTAGTACGTACATTAATAGAAACCTTTTTGTATCCGCACGTTCAATAAGCATTTGATTAATTTGACTATATAACAATCACAATTGGTTTTAAAAGAATATAACGTACCACAATGTATGATGTACATAATACTATAAACGTGTGATTCGTATTTTTTTTTTTAAATTTAATTTCTAGTATTGAAGAACAATATTATCTCATATTATTTCGTACAATTACTATGCATTTCATACAGCCAGTATACATCGTGTGTTTTTGAAATGAATTTACTGTTTTAGTAATTATATAAATTTGACATATTGAATTTTATTAAGCAATATAACTTAAAATAGTATCTGTATTGAATTAGTCGAACAATATTTTATTAATCAAACTAGCTAAAATAATACTATAAGAATTAAGTCAACACAGGAATATACTAAACAGTATATTGCGCAATACTTATATTAAAGATATTATTATTGAAACGTAATAATATTTTAAAGAAAAATACTCATGCTCTGGTAAATTCAAGCGTATTCAAATCATGTATGGTTATTTGATTTCATAAATAATGTTTTAATGTAAAAAAATAATTCGACGTTTTTCAGGACTCAAATAGTTGGTATTCATTAGATTCTAAATTATCATTTTATCTCAATAGTATGAATTAACTATACAATTTAATATTTTATTTAAACTATTGAATAAATATAATTTTAAGATTTTGAATAGTGTATCCAATTAAATTAACTATTTTATGAGCTCACCTTAACATTTTTTTTACATATTCAATGATTTAGTATTGATGCATTCAAATTTAATATTACAAGCGCAACTCACATTTATTTTGAATTTTTTAACGGCTGTACTGATACATTATGGAGAACTGTATTAATGTGCTCTGTTCTACTGTTTTTTTTTTCAAATAAATATCTTAGTTTACCTATAAATACTTGTGATAGTAATATATTATATAACATAAGTTATAACTGTACAATTTAATTTGAAATACCAAATTATTCAGAGTATAATTAATATAGGTAGCCTAGCAACACAACATACATTATCAATAAACATTTGGATATTTGATATTAAGCTCTAAGCTGTTTAAATATGTAATTGTGGTTTGTTTAAGCCATATAGAAAATTAGACTATTATTTTGAAAGTTTAATTTATTTTGTCGGTATGTCGGTATCTACTTGATGATAATTTTACATCTAATATTTATAAAGTATTAATAGTATTATACATTCGTTGTAACGTGAAGGTTTACTTAGCGGTTTAGTAGATTTAATACTTATTACGATTTTAAAATATAATTTGCATTCATGATTTATAATGATGTTATTATGAAATTTTAAAATTAAATACATTTAAATTAGTTACGTTAATTTGATTTAAAAATCAGAATTTTGCATATTTCATGATATTATATTCAGTAGTAATGACGACAAAAAAATAGGAAAGGGGTACAACGGGATCTTCTATTTTTTTTTTCAATCACTGGATATTTAGTGTCTTCATAAGCACATACAGAATGTTAATAATAATATTAAATTGGTTATTTTAACATGCATTATATAGTCTGATTTTAATAGTTTAATTGAATCTAACAATGAATACAGACTATTATAGATCATTTCATACAATAATGCCATGGATTTAATTTTAATTATGTCTATGTTTAGTACACGTGGAACAGCATTTATATCTGGGCATGCAGACGGATCGATCGTGAGATACATAATTACAGAAGGGTCATCAACTGAACAACAGGTTAGTTTGTTTTAAAAACATGTAGTATCAAATATTTCAATTTACAATACTAGACATCAAAATTCAAAATTTTTTTTATTTTAAGTAAACAATACATTTATTTAATAAACGCCTATTACGTCATTATAATATATTTATAAAAATAGAGTTGAATAATGTATGTTACATTTCAGTTTAATTTTAGAGAAAAATAGTTTTTATTCTTTTTGAACATGGATTTCAAGCTCATTAGTTTATCTTTATGAGAAATATAGATATTTTCAATAATATCTTGAAATATAATGTATAATTTATATATCGTAATGTTTTAATAATATAAAACTTTTTTTAACTCAATTAATAACAGCAAAACAATGCATAAATACTGATTTTCAATGAAATAAAAAAAATTAAATGATATTTTCAGTGAATTTCAGTTAGTTTGCTCTATAGAATGGTAATTGGTAGGTAAATAAATACCCTAAAACTAGGGTATGAATGTAATAAATATGGGTATGCAGATTGCCAATGTTTAGTCCCTAAAATTAGGACCGTTTCCAACCCTCGGGGGACGGTTTCTAATTAAGTACCTATTCCATAACCATTAATCGGTTGCCCTTTATAAAATAATTTCCAAACCAAATTTTAAACTTATATTAAAGTTGTACAATAAGTTAAGCCGCAACAACTAAGATTATCAAGGGGACTGAAGTCATGACTGATATCACCCCGGAGATACAAATGTTTTCACCATATAATACTTAATAGGCAACTTGTTACACATTATAAAATTAATTTATAAGCAAATTAAAAATAGAAACACCAATATAGTCATTAGTGCATACATTTATTTTTCGAAACAACGATGGAAAGAATCCGTTTATTGCCAACCATGGTTATTATTCAATTGTACCTTGGAATTAATTGACAATAAAAGCCAACGAGCCGTTCATCATATTTTATATTGACGGTTTTTTCCCACAAATTTCTGTGCAGATGTCATATTTTATTCTTCATCGCATCCATTATGAGATTCCTCGATATTATGCTCTGGTAAATATGCAACGTTTCGTAATACTAATGATGTGTTTTGAATGTATAGCAATGCCATTATACAGATTATTCTTTGTATAAGTCGATTGTTATGTATATTATCTTTTAGATGCTTCGTGAAAATAATATCCCAAAAGTATGTGTCAAGTTTTTAAATTTTACTAATGATGAACTATGATCTAATTTAAATAAATGTATTGTTTTAAAATCGTTTTTTAATATTCATACAAATTTGTTAAAAACAAAAAAAAAACAAAAAAAATTAGAAAAATAAATAAATTTTTTAATAGAAACAGAAACTATATTATAAAGTATAATTAATTGTTATGCTATATATTATATCAATTTGATATACTTATTATGATTTTTTAATAATAAAAATTACCTATCTACCTTTTAGTGTATTAAAAATAGACATACTACATAACTAACGTAGAGTTTTACTTAAAATAAAGCTATACATTTATTTTTTATTTTTTAAACTAAACGAAGTTTATTAAAATTAAATTGTTTTGAAACCAATGTCTCTACTATTTACTATGGTCAAACAAATTATAGTGTTTTAAGCAAATCATGAAAATTGTAAAACATAGCAAGACAAGAAAAAACATGGTTATATTTTACCAGAGAAGCGTATAATGCGTTCGAATAGTTCAGGATCTTCATGCTCCCGTTCTATTTTTTTCTCTCTAATTTCTGACAATGCAAATTAATTTTACTCAATATGTTGTGTGTACAAACTAAGATAATTAAACAAAAAGTATCTTCAAAGAATTCGATAATGGCCCACAGGAGCCCACAGGAGCCCACACAATTCGTATGCACAGTAACGAGAATAATAAAAACAAAGTTTTCCAATAAAATTAGAATATTTGTAAAAAGAATTACGAACACAATTGCAAAAAATTGAGGACAATTAATAGGCCCTGCCCTAAATACTTGAATATCCGTGAAGTATATCTACTGTCTGTAATAATATTAAACTGAACGAATTTTTTTTAGCCAATTCTTATGTTTATTATATTATGAGTTCATTCAATTTATTGTTTTTGTAATTTTAAGTTTTAAGTACCTATACTCACAATATCTATAGATTTCGTCTCTTTCATTTTTTCATAACATTTTAGTGGATCTCAAATAATTAAGGACACATAATAAAGGCAATGTTTAATCACTTACAATACTTAATATCTTAATATTATAAACACATCAACTAAGAAGTATATCAAGATAAGAAAATATGTATTAATAATCCACAGAAAACTTAAATTACGTTTAGAATAAACATTTTTTTTCCTTCGTAACTCGCAATTCGAATATAGGTGCCTCTACGGTTCAAGAACAATTTTTGTATCAATTATTTATTTTTGATAAATGTGACAGTTACTCTCAGACAGTACACACTAAAGTATGGACAACTACAATGTTAACTCTAAATAACTTCCGCAGTAATAGGTACTCGTGAATAATATAGTTAACATTATTTACGTCTTACCCCGGCGATCTCGGCTCAGGCTTCGTCAGGCCGGAAGACGTGTTGATGTTCGAAAATATCTACGATGAAATGTGAACCTAAGTTCATTCTTATACTCAAAACTCTATTTTCGTCGGAATATCTTCACGCTACACAACACTTAATAGTTAATGCAAATGTGAACAAAAACTAGTAAACAGTTAGATGCCCGAGAATCATTGGACGACGAGGCGGACGAGAAGAAAACGATCGGCAGCCACCGATGGCGAGTGTACCTCGTGTATACAATAACAATGACCGTTGTCGAGGTGTACACATCTATCACGATCCCTATACAAGCATATTTTATACCATGTTTCATGTGACAATTATTTTGTACCGAGTCACCGAGACTAGCGTCCATATTGTAAAGCTTGAAACGGTACCGATCCGAGGCGGACCGTCTGTTTAGAAAATAACCTCAACTTGAATAGTAGAAAGTTATTATTATTTGAGCTGGTTCCGTGGTATGGTTGGCTGTTGTCTGAAGATGTCGCTGAATCCGTTGTTGTCTTGATCCACCGCTGCTGTGTTCACCAGGTCCCTAGGTGTAGTTTTGGCCCACGCTATAATTAAATCCAGGATTCGCTTCTGGTGAGATCCTGAGTAGTCGTCTGGCCCTTGAGTTCGACTGGTTGGAGTAGTAGTGGATCTCTTATACGTGATTGGTATGCGTCGAGGAAATCTCACGCCCCCCGGAGTGTGGCCGGACAACTCAATTAAGTGTCGTTACACCCGTGCCGGTGGTAGACCGAAGACGACTCAAATATAAGTGTCACCAGCTGCATAGACAACTCGCAAAGAGTCCCGGGTATATGAGATGGGCAAGTGTTTGGACACCTCGAATAAGTACCAACATCTTACAAGTAAATGTTCCGGTATCTCAGTACTCAAGTCTTATTTATTGTAATAGAGTTGAATAAAGAGAAGAAATCGTCAGTCGACTTTCTACTCTTCGCTTTTATACCTAGTTAGTTGCCGGTTTGCCGCTAGCGTTACTTCTTTCCATATTGCGTATGGCAAATGTACGTACTTGCTTGCGAGACGATACCGGGTTCTGCTGGAGCGCGTTCTCTTGGTACGATTTGCCTTTAGTAATTATCGTTTTCCTGTCGACAACACTTACTCTGAGCGCGCTCTGTTATATTATAATGTTGTCGTTTGTATTACATCGTAACAAGCTGGGCTTACACTTCAACAGTTACGTCATAATATTATGTAGTCGAGTCTCGTGCCTTTCATCGTGTTCTTTCACAGTATACCGCGTTCATTAACCACTTATCTACCGACAAATTTCCAGAATTTTGCAGAGTTCAACTTTAGATATGACACCAAAAGACAGACGACGTGGCTATGGCCCCGGATTTAGAACATGTTATATGTTAAACGTAGGTTTGCGTAGGTTGACGTCGATGATGCATAACTCAATAATTTTCGACGGTCGAACAGAAATTAAATCCACGGACAGGCTGACTGGCTGCACCGGCTTAAAGTGGCGAGGGTAGGTGGTAGCTAAATTTTCTGCGTTCCATAGCTTTCCATACCATGGACCATCACCATAGTCACCTGCATGATCGTACACCATGAACGGTTCATCGTCGTTGGAAGGCGTAATTAATAAAAGAGTAGTTTGAACATGATACAAAAACACAATATGATTTGCTAGTCACATCAGACGAAATTCCGATCTGATTAAACACTTTTCCGAGGGTTGCGATACGGTTGCGTAAGATGTAAGTCATATATCATCATTATATTATTCATAGGTCCATTGTAGGGATAAACAGTTACCTAGATACAAATTCATTAATATTTTTCTTAACCTTATATAGTGCATATGATACTATTATACTGGAAAAAAAAACTCAACAACGGAAATAAACTGTCATTTACAAAATTTTAATAAGAAATCGTGAATTAAAAAAAAATATATTTAAATAATTCAATATAAGTACCTCTTATGAATGAACGATTACAAAAAGAAGTCAAGGATCATAATAAAAGATAAGTAATAAATAATAATCATATTATCTTATAAACTATGTATTGGTAATATTTTTTTATAAACGCAAACAATGTAATATCCTTACCAAAAATAATAAAACTATAACTAAAGATGTGATCCCCCTCTTAGCACCACTAAACACGTCACTATTTCTTACTTGGAACTGCAATAAAAACAAAGTTTAACTTTCCTAACAGATTCATCAATTATTTTTTGATTGTAATAATGTTATTTCACACAATGATAATAGTTTGCGAGCCCCCGTTGAGATAACTCGTTTGAAAGTTTAGTCTACTGTCTTATCTTGTCAAATGTACTTATCAATAAAAACATCTTTCCAAAAATAAGACAAAATATCAAGTTTGAAATTCTTAGAAATATATTAAGTAAAAATGTAAATAGTATACCACAATTAATAGGTTACCACTATAGGTATTCCACAAATGAATGTCATTATAATATATTACATCACTTATCATTATTACATTATTTAATAGTAAATACTGACTAAATAGTATATTGAATCATTACGAAATTTCGTTTACTTATGATTTTCAGTTTCTTTTTCTCTATTGTCTTTATTTAGGTACGTATTATTATCTAAGTTGAACACATTTTAATAATTATTAAATATTATAATATACCTACATAACGATGCATTTATAATTATAATATATTATACCTGTTGATGTTTAATACTATCATTTAAAATGTACATTTTCGTTAAATTAGTGGAGAGCCTATTTTTTTCTATTAATTTAACGTAAACTGAAATATTATTTTCATTTTGCAAAGATATAGTGATATCAATTTACCATTTAAAATAAATTGTATGGTATTGAACTATAATAATAGTTATTAACGTATATATGTCTAAGAAATATTCATTCACATTATTTTGATGTGTACAGAAGGTTTAAGTTATGAGATAAAACAAAACAAATAACCCACAAGTTTACATAGTAAAAAGCTTTCAGTGCATTAACCAATACTATCAAACACCATTAGCTGTCTAATGGTTCAATCATTCATAAAAAGTACCAAAATTAACAAATATTCACAACAATTGTTCGGTAATGTCGTTGAACAATATTATTCATGAATAGTAATCAAATAAAATATTTCGATACCTTATTGATTTGAACGTACCTATAAATTATTATGAATTGTAAAGTGTATAGACACTATAGACAGTACAAAACAATAATAATAATGTATTAGATATTTTTTGAGGACTTATAATTCAAATCATAGGTACATTTATTTACTATTCATCTACAAGATTTATAATATATGGTAAATCTAGTGGTAAAACATTTTATTTTTATTTTATAATGCTTCAAATAGTATACAAAACGCACTTGTAACAATTAAGCATATTTCTTTACTTTTATCACAGCAATATTTCGTTTTGAATAGAACAATACGAAAAAATTAAACCATAACATTTAGGTATGTTTTCTATTAAGTAGAAAACGTTGCATAATCGCCAATGCAATGTGTAGAGTGATCCCAAACGAATATTTTTTGGTCAATATCCGCATGAAAAAAATAATATTAAAAAGTGTTTTACTGATATAAACCAATCACGTTTTTGCGTTATTCATGGTAACATATAGCATTATTGTATTTATATTTTGTAGCAACAATTTTATCCGTTACCTGAGTTTAAAAAAAATACATACTGTATAACGTGATTGCATTTATGAAACGGCTATTTTGACTTTTTGGGGATTATGGGATGTAGGTAATATTGTATTTTTAATCTTGAAACAAATATCCTTTTAAAAGTATACGTGTGTAAAATGTGAAATTTCAAATGAGTGTTTAAAAACGTGTAACTCAAAACAAAACGCTCTCTAATAAATAAATTTAAAAAAAACCTTTGAGGGATTTTAATCCGTTGTCATGCAACATAATAATATAATACACTATTGAACGTGAAAAAAAAATTTAACAAAAATAAAATCGTTGAAATGCTTTCAACGACACGGTACTGAACGACTGCATGGTGTGGGAGGGGAGGATGTTCCCCGGTGGAGACTATATTCTACACTTCTACAGCCATAAATATTATATTATATTATAATATAGGTACTATTATATCTACTATTGTTAATGATGTTGTGACCGATACAAAGCCATATTATATATAGTTTATGTTCACGTTCACCATATACTCATGGTTATCGCGATGTTATCACACGCGGTACCAGAAATCAATAGTTATACCTATTTCGTACCTAGTTATGCAAAAGGTCCGTTTCCGAGGATGATTGCGCCGATTTCGAGGAAACCCGTGAGCATCTAACAATATTATGCACGACGACGTATGGCCCGAGGAAAACGAGAGAAGGTACACACGTCAATGTGACACGGCTAGTAATATTATAGGTGCCTTGCTTTTCACGGGGCCTAAATCACAACCAGTCACCGAGAAACGACGGACACGCCGTATACAGGGTGATCCTTTAACCTTGATCGCCTTATTTTTATGTTTAAATTATGCATAGGTACCTACCTATATTCAAATAATAATTTTTGGAATTTTAAAATGCGGTCGAATACAATATTATGTTTTAATACTTGAGTTTTTTTCATGCCATTTAAGGATAACTCTGTGATAGTACAAATTTCTTTTTTTTTAATTAAGATCTCCTATTTTTCACGTTTAGTTACTCAGCATTTATTGATGTATCTAAATCGAAATATCAAACAGTAGTTTTTGAGTTAAATAACTTTGTGTACTAAAGAGAGTAAAGATAACATGTCTGTTGAACCAATTATAGAATGTATTTATTAATTAGTTAGTTTAAATATTTATTAATATTTTTAGATATTAATTTGCGATAAACGTACATATATTTTAATATACAAAAAAAGTACTCGTAAGTTATTGTGAATACTCTTAAAATGTATTTGTATTTATATTCAAATAATTTTGAAAGACAGTTTATCAAAAAAAAAAAAATACAAGTGACACCAAAGTATTTAAAATATTCGTATTCCGAATGTATTTGAAAAGTTAAATAATCAGTAGACCATATTTTACGAGACATATAAATAATAATATCGTAATAATTTCACATGTCGGTCAGCACGTGAAGAGATATAATATTGTTCATATTCTGTTGTAAGCATATATATGTATCGGTACATCGGCCCGCTTGTAATATACATCAAACGGTGTGCTCGCACACACTCGCAAACGTTCGATTTGAATTTATAAATTGTACTATTATTTTATCCTCTATTCCTACTGCTACTACTACTTACACTTTCCACTCTTTCCTCCATTCAGCTTGTTCCGTCCCTCTACCGACGACTGCCGTAAAGTGTTTTACGATAGGCCGCAACGCACGCACGCGACATCGGTTTGGGGACGACTGATGGCGTTCGCTCAGATCACGGTGGGTGCGAAAATCCTTGACTTACCGTAAGTCTTAGACATCCAAAACAGGGCTATAACAACCCTCGCCCATTAAAAAAAAACGTGCACTCGACTGATAAAAATGATCTTTAAAAAAACTCAAAAAACGATTTGAAAAAAAGTTACTTCGAATACTACTATTACCTATTTCCATCAGTCTGCTCAGTGATAATAATTCCATCATAATATTCCGTCATCCGTTGGATTTTCAAACAAACAATGTATACTTGCTGCATATAACGAAGTAGGTATATACTATGATTAAGACCTCATTTAGCTCACTTAACTTGGCTTTAACATCAAAACAATTTTGAAATTACGGTGAAACATTTATTCGCGTTTGATTCATGTGCATAGTTGCTGTATGTTAGTGTACTTAATTTTTACTTTCACTAACTATACTGCAATATTGCAAATTATTCATCTGTAAAGCTATTTTTCGTAATAGACAATTATTTTAGTTCTGACAAAATCACGTGCATTTTCCTATGCCGCAAGTGAACGGTGCAAGCGCGTATTTATATTACGCTCTATGATATCAGAGTTTAGTAGTTCCGTGTATAGAGATTCCACGTCTAAATATTATAAACCTCTCGACATCGAATTAAAGTCTCCGATTCTTATTATGTTTTTTTTTTTGTGCCGATAGGTATGTACATTTTGTTATATGGAAAATATTTACCTGCACTGTGCGAGTAGTGGTGATTGAGAGTGGACCGCGCGGTGAAAAAATATTATACACGAACGGAGAACGAGAACGAGACAAACGAATGGGAGGATATGATGTAAAGTACACATATAATACGTAGGTACCTACATCTTTAAGGATGACATAATGCAACGAGAACAGAAAATAAAGAAGATAATAGAGTCTCTCCGTACCTATGTCCAACACACACACACACATATATATATAAATATATAAATACGCGCACGAGTGTTTGTGTGTGTGTGTGTGTGTGTCGGTGGGACATTATTCGTACGCCACGGTGACTCCAAACGTCCGAATGCGACGTCGGCTGCTTTACCCACAGTAGTAAATACTATATGATATTATTATTACGGACTTTTTGAAAATTGCTTCGTCATACGAGTCGGCAAACTTGATTGGCTTTACAAAAATCGTGTCCAATCAAACGTATCAATATAGTATTGCGTATATGGTGTACAATATACAGTATTGTTGAGTAATGTGGGTAGGTATAGGTACGATATCGAATAGTGGCAGTTTTGGTTTTATTTTTATTTTTATTTTTATTTTCGGACGCTTTTAGTTTTTTTTTTTTTTATAATAGTAACAGTAATATATACTACATTAACGGTTTTACATAACGAACTCGCCGTATTATTGTGTATACTTATTTTTGTCACCGTTACAATTCTCTATACATTTAAAAAGTTTCGTTTCAAAATCATATTTGTAGATTCACTAATTACCCCTGAGTCTTACTTTGATGTACTTATTTTTTAACCTAAAACTAATAAAAACGCTCAAACAGCTATATCGTGTACTAGAGTTTAGTTAAAGCTAGCCATAAAATCATATTTTATTTTGTTTTTTAATATAAATAACTATAGTAAGTAAAAAGAATAAGAAATTCGTTTTTATATTATTTTATTTGCCTCCGATTAACTCAAAAGTTGTAAGGAAAAAATAACAAATTTTAAAATTAGCCAATATTTGTATTTTTAATATTTCGCAAAGAACTAAAAAAATGGTATTGAAATTATTTTAAAAGATATGGAAAAAATATTGTTAACTTACTATACCTAGTAGGTGTCTAGTGAACTTGAGTTTTGAATAATTATTTATTTGAAATACTTCACAATGCAGATATTGAGATTTGTAGTCATATACAGTATAATGCTTAGTAGTCTATAAACTCTATAATCTCTATAGTACAGAAGAACATTTTTCAAATTATTAATTTTAACTAAACTTATTTGAGGTGAAATTCCACAACTGTAATATTAACTCACCAACACATTTTTTTAACGTACACAAATCTGGAAACTATTTAATTACTTAACAAACAATTAGCACAATATTGTAGGGTAATAACTAATAAGACATTATTCGCCCATAAATTGTTATGACTTTCAATTATGCTATAAATAGTCTTATATTTACTGTAGACTACAGAAATTGCGAATAATTTAGTCAGTTTTAGAGAAATTTTTTTTAAAAATTCTGCTGTTAATTTTAATTTCAAAACTGCACTGTCTGTTTCATGATCTAGAAATCAGCTTAAATAATTTAGAAAATATTATTATATTTTGTTTTAAAAAATTTAATTCTTACCTTATAAAATATTATAGTAGTTTTCAGTTATGGGTACTTTTTTTTTATATATTTATTTAAGCTTCGACAACTGAGGCCATTAGCTGTAGGTTGTGATACTGTAGGGTTTTTGGAACTGTAGGGTTACGGAACACGTGTGTGTTTGTTTGGCCTATTATGAGTACTATTATGTTTTAATTATAACTAATAATTTATGTAAATAATAATATGTAAAATTGATCATAATTATAATTTTCGTAAATATTTTATACTTCAGAATTTGATGCTAAAATATATAAACATGATGGTTTTAAAACATTAAAAGTAATTTTTAAATAAACAAAAATTAAACTAAAAAAATTCAATAAAGTATGTTAAATATGTTTGTTTATTGTCTAAGAGATGAATCAAAGCAACAGACATTATAATATACCTATACAATATAAATACATAAAATATATTTTTTCACTTCCTGTTTTTCGAATGTTTGCATTGTAAAACAATGCACAAAGTATTTAAAGTCCAATAGTGATGCAATATTTTAGTCGAACTATTTTTGCATGTTTCTTTCTGAAATTAACTACAAACGAATTTTTAGGATAAATTTAAATTGGATTTAATTTATTCTAGAATTCCAGTATTTGATTATTTGATTTTAAATACAAAGAAAATTACATTACACATTTAAAAGTTTAATGATAATCGATTCTGATGAATGAGTTTTATTCGCAGTTAAAAAAAAGATCAGTAAAGAAATTAATTAAAACTCAATCGTAAATGGGTATAATAAAAAACAAAATTAAAACTTTTTCTGAAGAATTAGCTTGTGAATTTTTCATTTTATTTTTGATAACTTTTTAAAGTATTGTTTTTACACATTTTTATTTTTATTTTATTGCCTGTATTCTAGTATTTCACTAGTATATCAGTAAAATATTTTCATTTGGGTACAAACGTATAAATGTGTATAGAACAATTGCATGATTTAGTTCCAATGAAATTAATTTTTACTGTTTGCTTTTATAGAGATTTTAATGGATGACTTGTGTGTTTTATAACTAACAAGCTAACAACGAATTCTCATACATTTGCAGTAGTTTCATAAATAAGACATTTAAGTTTGTTTATAAAAGTTTCTCAATAGAAAACGGAAGCGTACTCAATGACTCAGGTTGGGTCTAAATCTCCATCCATTTTCGTATCTAAGTTAAAAAAAATTCATCGAGTAATCTCTCTGCTGTATAGTTGGTTTTGAGCGTATCTCATCAATGAGTAGGTCAATTTAATAGTTGTGTTAAAATTTAAATTCAATCATAGATCATTGCACAAAAAAACGATTCTCAGTGTCAGCATTTATTTCATGTCATCTGCGTATGTAGCGATTATGAATATTATTAACGTTTGGTCTGTTTGCATTGAAAATGTTATAAAGGTCTGGTGACAGATCGCTTCCTTGTAGAACTCATGATTGGATGTTGAAGTAGGGAGAGAATATGTTACTTGTCGAACAACAAATATGCAATGAGAGAGGTATGATTTAATTATATTAAGTAAAGGGGTACTGGTAGAACTTTTCTTATTTAAAAAAGTAGACTTTGATGCCATACTCGATTGAATGTCTCTGGGATTACATAGAGGAAGACGCCTGGGCAGTATTTTTTTTCACTCAAACGAAGAAGATGTTCTGTCTATAATCCTATGGACTTGGTTAGAGGTAGAATATTTGGATCTGAAGCCGAATTAAGTATCTGGAATTCTTTTTTTGGGTTTGGATGAAAAATCTGATTCTGGGGAGTAAGATTTTTTCGAATAATTTGGTTAACAAGTTTAGATTTTTTTGGAAAACGTGTAGCAAGTCTTATCTAAACCCTATTACTTGTTGATATTTTTAGCCAACATTTATAGCAATGTGTATTAATAAACGGTTACGTCTTATTCTTTCAGGGACGCATTGTTGTTCATCCGGTTCCTCCGTACGCTTTGTCTTGGGCTTCTGGATGTATCATCGCGGCAGGATGTGATTTTTCAGTGCAGTTTTACGACCAAAACGGACGATCCACTAAACAGTTTGACTATTCACCAGCCAGTAGTTGTCCTGACCAAAAAGAGTTTACCGTAGCCTGCAGTAGCCCCAGTGGACAAGCGGTTGTTATTGGCAGTTTCAATAGGTTCGATTTATACATGTCACTATTAACCAATGATGTTGATAAATTAGTGTGATGGAAAAAATAAAGAGCTGAACTTTCAAGAACAACGTCAAAAACACAACTACAAATATGTTCCATATTTTGAACGCCTATGAACTACGTACATAAACGCTTAAGCACGTCATACGTAAATAATTGTGACTGAACGCCCTACACATGATAACATTTTATTTTCAGTATTCAAATAGCTAAGCCGTAAAAATATCCACGCCAAAAAAAATAAATATGTTCATCGCTACTAGCTTGAAATAAATCATTAATTATTATATTTATTTATATCTACTGAGCCTAGTAGTTTAATTGAAATCAGTAAAACAGAATAGTCTCTCACTGAAAGTACATCATAATATTTATTGCACTTTTTTTTATTAGTATTTCTTTAAAAATGTCTTTTGTATTCTATTACACAATGGTTTTGTAATGCAATATTATTATGATTATTAAAATAGTATATTATGACCTACATGCATAGCGCACTCTCCGTTTTCCACTTTTCCCTATGATAATTATTTAAATTCTGAATTTGAGCTTGAATTAACCATGTTTTTCGTAATCGTATACTCTTTGTAAATCTTTTGAAGATATTTGCAGCTTAACATATGTGCATCAAAGTTAAAAGGGATACATTCCTTATTAGTGAAAGTGTACAATAATTGAACAGCACGTGAACGTACTACGTGCACATGCTTTTAACATGGGTGTGATAAATGAGTTTGGAATGTGGGACTCAAATATCTTCTGTAACCATAGTGTTTCAAATTATCTCTAATGTTCAACTTCAGCTAATTTAATGGTTTTTGGCAAATAATTTTTAACATAAATCATTGTACTATTTTACATAAATACATTGTACATAATTACGCGTTTACGGTTTTATAAATATTTTTTATGAATTGTATTATATTTTTATTAAACACGATAGTAATAATATAACAAGTAAAATTATAGTGTGTTTTAACACATACAAAACAATCCACTTTCGATGATATATAAATTTTATTTTTACCTTATGAGCTACTCTGCACACTTACATTATATATTGGTATTTATCTCCCTATATGCATGGGACATTATAGGTACATAATATTTATTATTAACTGAATCATATACTCTGTAAATGACAGGAAATAGTGGCGGAAACATTTCAAAACGGTAACACACTATCTCCCATAGTTTTGTCGTCTTTCATTAAATCCAAGAGTTAACTACTAGGCAAGTATCGCATCATTACCATTAAATGAATACAGGAAATTTCCATGAATGTATAAGTTATAATTGCTTACAAGCGCTATACAAATCTTAAGGTTTAGGTTTTCCTTTTATTTATAAGTCAGTAGGTTAAGTTATACGAATAATTAAATTATTCGACATTATATTATCATGCACGTTTATTTATTTATTTGTTAGTATGAAACGGACGGACCCAATACAAATTTACTTACAAGCGCTATACAAATCTTAAGGTTTAGGTTTTCCTTTTATTTATAAGTCAGTAGGTTAAGTTATACGAATAATTAAATTATTCGACATTATATTATCATGCACGTTTATTTATTTATTTGTTAGTATGAAACGGACGGACCCAATACAAATTTAGATATTAATCTTAAAGCCAAAGTACATAACAGCATAAATTGTAAAAACATTGTTGAATGTTATGTAGTGAGAAATAATAAAATATTATGTTAATATGACTGCTCACTTACATTGTATAATTATGCTTTTATCAATTGTTATTAAGCTATGGCTTGTAGATTATTATTTATGTTTAGAAATATTGGACTTACTACTTGTCTACACAACTGTATGTAATAGTGGTATTTATTAAATGAACATTTAATTAAAATTACATTATATTCGTCGATGTTTATGTGATTATTGTTAAATATTATGTTTAACTCAGATTACGATTGTACTCGTGGAGTCCATCTAAATTAACGTGGGAAGAAGAAAATGTCATGTACATACCCAACATGTATACAGTTTCAGCGTTGGCTTGGAAAAGAGATGGATCACGCATTATCTGTGGTACTTTATGTGGAGGCATGGAACTCTTTGAATCCGTTATAAAGTAAGAAAATCAAATTGTTTGTACTGTATTTATTTTAATATTGTTTAATGTAAATTTGTAAATAATTGTTTGCTAATATTGATAAACGACTAATTGATTCTAGTTTATTTGTTTTTATATTTAAAACTTTTAAAATAAGTATTTAAATTTTAGCCACGTATAATGATTGTTTTATGAAAAAGAAAATTGACATTTCATTATTTATTAAATACAATATTTAAACTATTAAAAATTGCAAAATAACTTCTAAAAAGTACTATCTGTTGTTAAGTTTTCAATCTACATCATACGGAAAACATGAAACTTTGTTTTTATCATTTTTACCACTCCAAAAAATATAAAACAAAAAAAAACACATAATTGTAAATATTGCTACACTCAGTATCTAAAAAATATTATTTTTAATCGCATTAAATAACCTCATTAAAGTTTATATGAGTATAGGTAATATTATCAAGTCTTTTATTAACCCCGAAAAACTTTTTAAATGTATCGCGATAAATTAAACTTATATTATTATAAAGTTAAAAGTTAAAACAGTAGTAAATCCGGGTACAATGTAAACTGTCATAAATAATTGATTATATTTTATATTGCTAACTTAGGTATTTTTTTTTTTTAGGCGAACTGTGTGGAAAAATAAATTTGAAATGACGTATGTAGGCCCAAGTCAGGTTTTAGTGAAACCACTGTGCAATAACGAATCTAGCAACCAATCATCGCATGGCGTTATACTTAAATCTCAATACGGCCATGAAATTGAGGATGTTCGAGTAATGGGTGAAGATCGATATTTGATTGGCCGTACAAGAGACACTTTGCTATTGGGTAATTAAAAGTTTTTGACTAACATTATTTAAACAGGTAGATATTTTGTAACAGTACTCTTATTTTAATAACAATAAAAAAAAATTGGTTTTTAATTTAAATGTTTGAAATCATTATGATGTATTTAATCACAAAATGTACACCTAGTCACCTACTGCAAATAACTTGTACAGTCTCAAATGTTGCCAAGAGCGAGACTTACATTCCTAAAGCACAAACGAAAATTAAATAAACACAACATACATTAATTAAAACATTGCCGGTGTAATAATACATTATGCAACTGCGCAGGCATTTAATAATAATCTTAATGTAAGCCGTCGTAATAGGTGATATGGAAAGGAATTTGCTGAGCGAAGTCGTGTGGCCTTATTCTGAAAGAAATGAGAAATTCTACTTCGAAAATCCAAGCGTATGTTTGATTTTCAATTGTGGCGAATTGACCCTGGTGGAGTACGGCAACGACCAGATACTAGCGACCGTCAGGTAATCGAATATGTGCTCCTCATAATACACTGTATATAAAAAAAAACCCCAACGGTTGGGTTAGGGGTTTTGGACGGGTTGAGGTAGTTTATACTCTTTTCTCTACCGATTTTTAATTACAAAACCATTATCTGATATAGACGTGATTGGAAGCTCGGGGAGGTGGCATTAATTATAATTAAGTGTAACGAGAAAGCCGTCACATCATTCTACAAAAATCTCACAAAAGAACATGACAAGACTGCTGTTCGAAATTGAGGACCATTAATTACAATTAAAATTATACAAAATACCTATAAGCATAAGGTATAATCAAAAAAAAAAAGCTCGGTAAAAATTTAATCTCGGTTGTGTGGTCGCTTATTATAGTAATATTAATCAGCAGGGCTGAGACCGAAATAGTGCTTACCTGCCTAGTCAATAGAAAAACTAATTTACCGTCGGATTACAACTTATGGTCCGTGCGGTGCCGAAGGGGAGGGATGATAAACAATTATTATAACTAATGCGTTTATCTATTATAATATTACTATAAATCATTTCATTGCATCGCATTATTTTTTCTTCAATTCTTCAGAAAAAAAAGAATTTTTACACGATTTATATTACAATATAACATAATATTATGCATTTTGGTCGGTGATCATATTTTAATGTTTGGTCAGATCTTCACACGTCAGGTAATAATCGTTCTATAGTATAATATTATGTAATATCGTTTAATTATAGTTTGCGGGCGTTTTTGACGATTACAATGTACTTGGGTACTGTGGGACAGAATAACACGGCGGTGGATAATTAATTATGTGGAATGGTCATACGCGAGATGTGCTACAGAAATTCGGGTCCGTAAATGCCGTTAAAGAACAATGAACAATTGTTACGCCGAATCGGTTTTGCGTAAGATAACCTTAATTCGAATACGGTCTCTCGTTTTACATAATTAAATGTACATAAATTACTAACAAATATGCATGCAATGTAGTTTTACTCCAATTCATATTTTTATCTCTCCGTGAATGTCAATCGTTAAACGATGGTTTAATGTAGTACCTATAAGTACATGATATATAAGTGTGACGAGAATGGTAGTTTCAACGGGACCGTGTTGAAACCACACTTTGTTAAATTTTTAATACTTAAATTTATTACAGCGTAAAGTTTTGACAGGGGAATTTCGTCGGTTCGGTTTTATTTAAAGACGTTAAGAATCGAATCACATTGATTCGGTTTAAAAATACACACATTATATATAGGTACTCACAAAATTATTCGTACTTTTATATCTTTTTTTACTATCACTCGACCGATATTATTATGAGCAGTTTGCGCTGTAAATAAATGTCCAACATTTATTGACTACCTAATTTTAAATATTTTGTAAATGATTCATACGCGAAGGAGTATTTGAACAAGTCATCCAACTGTGTTCGCAGTAGTCTAAATTAAAAGAAGAAAAAACGATAAAACTGATAGACTACTGAAAAGCGAATTTTAGTGGACAGTTATTCATAATATTGAAAAAACAATGACAGGATTTAAATTTTTCCGAAACATATTTATGTGCATCATATATATTTCGAAAAACATGTAAACCGAAATGCTTACAATTTCTTACTTTTCTTCAAATCATTAAAGTTACTTGGTTGATACATAAAATATCATATTATGGCGTTATGTTCAACTACGTACGAAATGTGATGGTAAAATATCACAATATAATCGAATATATTTAGTGTTTCATTTTCGATTAATGAAACATAAAACGAGAAATGCTATAATCTTAAATTTCACAAAACATCTATCAAAATACAGAAAGCGAATATTTAATACTTACTGTTCCTGAAGTTTTATTAAAGCTATCTTATTGTGGGGTAGATTATTGGCCCGAAATCGACCTCGTATTTCGAGGAATATACTCCAAAAAGCTCTTCATGATTTGTCATTTAAGCTGTAAAAATCACATATATGTACCTTCTTCGATTTTATACCTGTGCTTATATAATGCATCAATATATATATATTATTGTTATTTTTTTTTTAGAACTGAGTTTGTAAATCCTCATTTGATCAGTGTACGGCTGAATGAACGAAAACAATTCAACTCCAACGAAGAAAACAAAAAACTCGCCTATTTACTGGACTTAAAGACAATTTGTATCGGTAATAGAAAACAGCATTTTATTATCCTCATCCAATTTTTTATATTTTTACTTCTTCGCTGCCCCGTGCCCATCGCCGAATTATGATACCGCACTGAACTATTTATTCCACATTTTTTACACTCATTTTTATAACTAAAACGGAAAACCAAAAAATGATAGTCTTAGACACTATAATATGGTCAAAAGCTATAAGCTTACCGAATATTTTACAATTTTTACAATCAAATAAAAATATATGGCTCGAGTAATGAATCATAAACGAAGACTATTCGATTGATGAGGTATAAACACGAAATTGCTGGTAATTTTTTTTCTTACAGTTTATCATACGAATTAAATTGGTTGACTGTGATAAAAAGAGTGTAAACTCAGTTATATTTATATATCGTGCAATATATATAGTTAGGAAAAGTTAACCGAATAATAGTAGTTTCAAAACACAAACTATATAAATAAACATTTGTAAAATCTATTAGACATTGAACTAAAATTGAATTATCTTGTTAGCTTAAAGTGAATACAATTATCATTATTGAATACATGGAAGTTGATTACACTTCAAGAGTAATTTTATTATTCTATGTACGTATATAATATATTGACATTTTTTTCCTCGTCTGCAATCTTAACAGTTTCAAAATAGATTTCACACTTTATACACAACATTGTGAAATACCCCTCTAAGGTGTAACCAAGTTGTGCTTAAATCCTTCACCTTAATGCTTCACAGAACAATGTTCTTGTGAAACGTATTCTTTTGGATCATTGTAGATTCTTTTTATTTTTCTTGTTTCACTAAACAGTAAACAGTGTGACTAACACTTATAGTATAATATGTCAATAAAATAATATCACAAATAGTACATGTATGATTTAAAACAATACAACTAAAATATGTGTATTGTGTTAGCTAAAAGCCACACATTACTAATGAATGTCTAAATGAGATTCATAAGTTTTCTTGGGTATATTAGATAAAAAAAGCCTTGTAAAATAATTTATATATTTATATAATTTTCTCAAGACTTGTCTAGATATTACATTTTGACATTATTGTTACCTATTCAACTTTATCTTGTTTACCCTCTCTGGATATAAGAAGTTATATTTTTGTTTTCTAAAAATAAAAAGTAAAATAGTAAATCGATAACTGGTTTTTATTTTAAAATAATATGTACATAATTCATATTCTTGATTATTTTTTTGTACATTTTTTAGGTACCTGTCATAAAATATCCGATATAACATTCCAATTTTAATTAGTTAATTAATAATAAGTTGATTCATGTACGCATTTTATTAATTTGACCAGAGGTAACTGAAAATATAATTTAAAAATATTCATGTCTATTACCAAACAATGCAATGCGCTGTGATAGTTAAAGTTAGGTTTCTCATTATTTCTGTCGTATGCAGTTATGGTACAGATCTTCTCAATAACTAAACCTGAAATGATTACAAAACAACGTTTCTACAAAATGATGATTTATATATTATTTATATTGTACTTATGAAAATTGTTCTAACTGATGGAGATTTCTGTTTCACATACTTTAATCATTCTTTATCTTTCAGTGGATTTAGTTGTAGGAGTTGTTGATCTACAGATTGGCCATGCAACAAAAATTGATTGGCTCGAGTTGAATGAAACTGGTCATAAGTTATTGTATCGAGATAAAAGCACTACACTAACACTTTTAGATGCGCGAACTGGTCATAAAGAAATATTATTGAACGGTTGTTCTTTTGTACAAGTAAGTAATTTTTCTAAAATAACAACTAATTTAAATGGTTATTAAACGAGTATAATTTAATGACACTTTAAAGTTTATATGAAAAACAGTCATAATAATAGTTATAAACGAAACATTTACTTTGAATTTTGTACATTTCAAAAAGACAAATATTTTAAACATTGTTTTTCTAACTAAATGTATTTACTGCAAATAATACTTTTACTATTATTATTTTCATACATGTATTTACAGGATATAAATATTTATATTTATATAATGATAATATGATATAAATTAAAACAGTAGGATATGGTATATTATACTGAATATAACAAGAGTAGAAATATATTTAAAACTGAGAATTAAAATAAATATGTATACTTGGTTATATTTCATTAAGAAATTAATAAGAATCAATTCCGTTATTACGTAAATTCTGTAAAAGAAAATTATCCTTTGGAGAAATCATAATGAGAATTATATTATATTTCACTTATGATGTCGGAAATGTTATTACTGTAATAGCAGTAGCAATACAATTAATTTTGATTGAATATATTTGAACTGTTTACTTGAAATCAATATGATTAGTAATTTAATTCTGTACCAAAAGATTAATTAAAATTGTTTTTATTGAAAGTCCTCGATTCTCGAAGTCTGAAACGTTGAACCATACATGAATACTAGATATTTATTATTGTTACATTCAACGATATTAAATACTTTCAGTTTTATCTTTTAAATACCTACACCCATGAACATTTAAACGTGCAAATTGAAAGCATATTACATTTAAATTGTCAAGTATATATTTTACTAATATGCATTAAATTATATAAGCAGGCGATTATCGTTTCAATGCTACAATACACGTATTTTATGGTGATATGGTTATAATTACGTTTTAAAAAGTCCAGCTTCTTAAAAATGCATTAAAATCATTTCTGGACGTGTAAAATAATCGTAAATACCATCTTGTTGTGGAATCTATCATCGTTGATTTACTGTCGACAGCAAAACACTAATATCGTTTTTCGTCCACGTACTATTTTATTGTACAAGATTACCTATAAAATAACTTGACGTGTCCATTTCTTCAGACACAACATTATATTTTAACTCAAGACTCGTGTAACAATAATAATAATTACTATTATTATTGTTATCGGACGATATGTTATAACGAAATTATATTAACCGGGGTGCGGTATTATTAAATGGCTTTTAGGGTGTTTATGGTGTTGAGCATTGTTGAACACTTTGCTCTGGGTCGCTCCCCGAAACAGTGAACAGTTTTAGTCGTAATAATGAACGGATTCGCATCGAACACAATAATCGTTTTACTAAATAATATCAGATTATTGTAGACACAGCTGAACCTATGTATAACATTGTATTGTGTTCTCGGTGCACAGTGGGTGATTGGCAGCGATGTCGTCGTGGCTCAGGGACGACAAGGCGCTTGTGTTTGGTACAATATTGACACGCCCGACCGGGTAACCGTGTTAACGGTGGCCGGCGACGTAATGTCCGTCGACAGAATTTCGGGCAAGACAACGGTAAGTTGTAGTACAAAAACACATTATATTGGTGCTTCGGTCGCAGTACCCTAATGATATTCATAATCCATCACGTCATTGCAAATCCGTAACACGCGAACAGCGCTCGACGGGCGGGTTTCACAATAATAATTAATATTCTTTACGAAAAAGAAATAAAAAATGTATTTGCACACACGTGGGATACAAAAGTAATTCGTGTCTCCGTCTCAATGTCGGCTGTTCGACGACCAAACTTCCTTTTTTTTTGTCCTCACATTTATAATTTTAATTTTCATAAAACACAATGATTAATATTATTATAAGTTTAAAGCGTTAAATTATGTTGCGTATACCTACATATAAACATGTATTAATATAATAAATGGTTTTTTTTTTATTTGTATTCCACAAAAAAAATCCAGTCATTTTGATCGTAATCTAATTTTAGATCATAAAGCTTCCTCAAGCTGCGACTATTTTGATCTGTTTCACATTTTAATATTAATTATCCACCACTATTGAAAATCAAATAACCTAATAACTATTTAGATAAAACATTTTTTAATTGTTTAACTTTGACATTGAAAATAAAATGTGTCAAAAGTAAAATATTTATCTACATATAATAACAATATCCAATATATTTTAATAGAATATAGAGTTTTAAAATCACTGCAATATACTGTTCTTATTAATACAAATCTGATCAAAGTTGAATTTTTACATTTTTTTAAAATCAAACATAGAACTAAATATACAATCACTAAAATAAATACAAAATCTCCATAATTATAAATTTGTATTATTCATTACGCCGTAATGTTTGACTTAAATGGTGAAATAAGAAAGCGCTCGTTGTGTAAACTTTTGTGACAACAAACATTCATGATATTCAGATAAATAATTGATTGAAATGAATAAGTTTTGAACGATCAAAATTAAAACGATTAATTATATTTTTGTCAATTCATAAAGAACAATTAAATTTAAATTGTTTTTTGGAAACTTATGAAATTATATTACACATTAATCATAATTAATAATAACTCATATAATATAATAAATACGTGTATATCTTTTCAATAATTATACGGGTTTATTTTATACAATAAAAATAGTGTGACATATTACTTCATAATATTAATTACATAAATCCGCTCTATCGTTTAACTGATTCGCATAAGATGTTTATATAAGAAAAGTCAATTTTGAAGAAGAGTGATAATTATTTATATGAGTTTTGAATAATCAAATACTATTTAATTGTCCTGATGGCTAACTTATGAGAAAACAACAGACACGGTGTAAAATAACGACAAAACACTTTGAATACGGATACGAATTAAAAGCACTTCAGTTCACACTATAGGTTATCGATGCACTCGTTACTGCAATAATAACAATATTAGCGTCTGTTTTTTTTCAAAACTCACCTCCTCCACCGATAAGGTAGGTCGCTGTCAATCAGCTGACAAACGAGACGTGCTGTCTATGCCGTGTACACGAGTCGGAATTATTATTATTATAACGTCCGAGCCGACTAAGAGTTATTAACATTAACAACTAGAGAACTCGATGCGCTCATAGTCTCGCCCTCGTCCGGCCCAAAATGAGTGTAGGTCAAAAACTATACCTATTTACTTGAAACGTAGTCCCTGATTTCAGCAAATGTACGGACGCGGTACATTGAAAACACTTCATTATTCGCACGAACTGCAGGAGCAGCAGCGGCAGATGGATTTTTCCTTCGTGTACGAGGCGAAACGGTTTATTTTGTTATGCCGGGACAGACCGACCGAGAGAGAGGATATCGATTATTATTGTTACCCGACAACACAGCACTGTTTCATATACCTTTAGCAATTTCATGATAAGGACACAATTTAACAGCTAATGGGAGGTACACATGGGCGAGACGTACTCGCACACACATACCTACCCACACACACATACACGCATGCTCGCACGCACGCACGCACACACAACCGAGCACTTAGCTAACTCGATACATATTACATACTAGAGGAACTATCTATACAAGCATTGTTTGTTATTCTCATCGAGATTCCGTTCACGTAAGAAAAAAAACATTCAGTGAGTTTCAGAGAGAAATTATTTTATCGAATGGCAAAAATCTTGCAATAAATATTCGCGATTTTTTCGGTACCAACATCACAAGAATTTTAGGCAGGTAGGCATGTCTGTAAACATGAACCAACGTCAAAACTTTTGATCCGCCACGTTCTCTTACATACGCAATTATTATTTAAGGGGCCTAGACTAAGTACAATATCAATAGTGTACAGGAGTTTTCTTAATACACAAAAACTATTATTATTCGACCACTAAATCTCTGAGGCGTATGAGGATCGAGTGGGCCGATGGCAGTCGCACTCGTTATCACTAATATTATACTTATACTAATCACTATATTATAACAAATCAAAAAGTCGAAATAATGCAAATTATAGATAGCAAAAAAAAATTGTAGTTTTATCGTTAATGCGTAGATGAAATGAGACAAAGAAAAAACTTTATAAATCGTAAGACTGTCTCGATTGGAACCTACCTCACAGTTAAAAAACAAAAAATAATTGTTTGACGTTTTCACAGTGCATTAAAATCGAATCAACCGAATTCAAAACATTAACAAGTCTAGACAATAACAGTGCTTAAATTCATACTTCAAACAAAAATGTTTATGAAATACAATACCTACTAAAGATTCATTGATATTCATTGCCAAAATGCCAAAGATAACGAAAATAACAACTACTACACGAAAAACTAAAATTTGTTGAATAAAAATATGAGGTACTGAAAAAAGACGATTTTTTTGACCTCAGAGGTTACACATAGCAAAAAGACTGAAAAGTGTGGCTTAAAAGATTAATTTTATCTTATTTGTTTTTCAATGATTTAAAATTACTGTAAAACAGAATTCCACACAATTCAATGGTCTAATCAACATTTGTATTGATGCATTTTAAATGATGGTTCAAATTCCGGAACAATTTTAACTGAAAACCTACAAAACTAATCCAAAATAAATGTACGATATTATCTAAATATATTTAGTAGATTTTTCAAATCTTGGTCGTTAATTATATTTTAATCACTTAAGTTTCAAAAATTACATAAAGAATATTACACAGCGTCCTATGGGGATTTAGTAATTTAAAGTGGGAAGGTAATGTAAATTCCATTACCTCATCATGTTAAATTAGCGAAACCCCGCTGTTACACCCTTTAGCAAACCGAGTTCAGCTCAGAAGTGTCTTCTGAATTCGATAAGTAGCTTTGAAAACATAACAGTATATTGTTATAACAGAACATTTATCCATGCAGATCGCCCGTTTTGAACTAACTAACTATGGGAATACTTTTCATATAATATTTTCTCTTGCGTTATATATAACGTATAATAATTGATTTATGGCATTCATTTCGATTATTTGTGATTACAGTACTATTATTATGCCTATATATTTCGGTACGATTATTTTAAATAAACAATAGTTATAAAACATTGGTGTACTATATTATTGTGACATTTTAAGCCAATTAAATTATTATTCCCATGTCTCATATTATACATTTTGTAACTATAATAACTAACACGCCATTTTTAATTTTGACTATGCAATTTACTTTATTGACTGGGTAATAGGTTTCAATAATGCACATAATACGCCTTTTAGTAAATGTGTTTGCCGCCATTCAAATTAATACTTTGAATTTCATTAATTTCCGAGTATCTAATTACCTATGTGTAATGTTGTATACTTGTCAAACTATATTAATTGGCTTTAAAAAAATAAAATTATGAGCATGTATATTTCAAAGTTCAAGAGTTAACATATTCTGTAATTAAACCATCGTATCAAGAATCATATTATTCTGTAGACATTGCAATGTTTTTCAAAAATATTATAAACTAAATTTACCTAATTTTTCTTATCAATATTTAAATAGAACAGTAATAGCTGGCTATCTTTTGAGGAAATTATCATAACTATTAAATGTTTTCTGAAATAATTCTATAGGAATATTATATATTATCGATTATGAATAAACTCAATATTAAGCTTTGTCAAATATTATATTACTGCAAAAATAGGTCTAAATTAAAAAACATCGTGTTTTTAAATTATATGAAAGATTAACTCTAAAATCTCATCTCTATGATGTCATAATCATTTTCAGCACTATGCAAGTCTTACAATAAGGTTTTAGGTTCAATTGTTTTTTTTTCATAAGATACTATTTTATTTTATTGAAACATACAATAAAGTCAATTCAATGCCCTTATTAAACATTCTTTTTAACTTCTCAACATTCTAGTATTGTGTGAGCAATGCAAACTATATATTAACTAGTAAGGAATTTAAAAAAAAAATGATTTTTATGGGAATCAATGAATAATAACACAATTTTACATAAAGTAGTAACCTACCTATACTTATTTTTTTTATCTACTTGTTGTCTATGAGTTTAGAAACTTCTATAAGTACCTGTTACTACACATCCACTATATTAATACGTCAATAAAGTTATAAACATAATTTATTCTTTAAAAAAAATCGTTCAAATGAAAATTCCTAAGTGTAACTTTTAAGAAAAATGTACCTAACAACTTTTTAACCTTTCTATAGTTTTTAAAAATGCAATACTTTTTTTAGTTTTTTTATCATATTGTCATAAATCCTACGAATAATATTCAAATGGTCATTATCATCACAAATTTACATTTAATTATTTACATAAAGTTAATAAATATACAATTATAAAGAATTTTGTACTACAAATCATTCTAAATATAATTTTATCATGTTAATTACTTCGTTTAATTTTTTTTTTTTAAGAAAGATTTATTAAGGGTGATAAATCATAACTCAAAAGTAATAACAATGATATAGTTAAAGATAAAAACAATGTAACAAACAATAATATAAGATGATTTGGTAGCTAATTTGCATTTTTTATTTTTTATTGTGCTCATTAAAACATAATTATGCACAAAAATAGTACTACACGTTGTAAGCAAGTTGTTTTACTCGTTATCTATATACTTTTATCTATGAATTATCTAAGTCCAAAATATCATGATGAATTTTTTTTTATAAGATTGAAAAAAAAATCTTTTCTGCTTTTATTCACGTACCAATATAGTGTAGGTACACTTTTTTTAATTAATACTAACTATAAATTCATAAATATTGTTTTAACTCCACGGTGGAAGTTAGACATAGAATAATATATGTTCAATGGTCGTCTACTTGTCTCTATTTTGTTTTATTTAATATTTGTATGCAGATCCGTTGCCAAGAAGGCGAACGACATCACACATACGACTTGGACGAACGTCTTGTAGAATTTGGCACGGCTGTTCACGACAGTGATTTTGGACGGGCTATATTATACCTGGAAAGTTTAGAAGATAGTGATGATCATCAGTATGAAGTTGATGGAATGTGGCAAAACCTGTCAGATATTGGCCTACAGCTTATGAACTTGCCTGTAGCTGCAAGATGTTTGGCAGGTGTCGGTGACTACTGCAAAGCATGGTATCTACAAGAAACTTATAAGTTGGCTGAAAAGTTCGCTCAGGAAAATAGTAAAGTATAATCAAATAATATATTACCTTAGTTTATTGAAATTCGAGTTTCATTCGACTTCTTATGTACTCCTAATCGACCACAAGGTATATTAAGTAACCAGAGAGTACTAAGATATTATGTAGCTTCTCTAAAGTAATAATACTATATTTGCATGTGAAGATCATCATGTGTATAATAATAAATTTAAGTGAAACAAACGGACTAATAAATTTAATTTTTTAAAAGTATACAAAACTTTTATATTCTTTCAAAAAATATAAAAAAAGACAATTTGATGTTTTTTAATGGATCGCAATATTAAAAAAGCAAACTAACAAAATTCAAATTTCATAAATATATTTTTGCACTAAGTTTTGCATTAATATAATATAGATAAATAGAATATGTTATACACCTATAAAGATGAACAATACATATTTATCATTTTTAAAAACTCATTATTTCAATACGTAGACAAGTTTGATTTAAAATGATCCTAATTTGGTTAGAATCAGTGCAAATTATCTTTTTAGTATAAACAATGTCCACACAATCTTTGATTATGAAATAAATAAAACATTTATGTCATAGTTATTATAAAAATATGTACTAACAATATAAAAAAAAAAAGAAAAAAAGTAATCAACTACCTTTCAAAAATTCATCGATTATGATTATAAAACTATATAATTTTTACATGCAAATGCGGTTTTATGGTATTGGTTGTTGGCTAGCGGCTAATTCATTTATAATATAATCCTGTTTTAAAAATTCAGAAGTTTAGTGTGGTCATTAACAATTGAGAAATGCTTTGAAAAACTCCTTCTGTTATTTTTAAGTGAAATTAATTACTGATTTGGGATAGTTGAATGCATTAATAAACGGTTCTAAAATTGCAGTTTCAACGTATTAAGCTTAAGGAAAGAGAAACTTTTTTTCCAAGTTAAATGTTCCAACTGCATCACACTCATTTAACGTCAATTTATTAAGAGTCTACCCACTCGATAAATTTGCCATTTCTATCTCGATGTTACCCGACAAATACAATTAAATAATAATAACAAAAGAATAAAAGACAATTTTCAAGATAGAATAGGAACGAAAAAAACATTTAAAGACAAAACCGTCGTTTAACTTCCATAAATGTTTGTGTAATTCCTTGTATACGTACTCTTGACTTATTGATATTAATAAGTTATAAAACAATTTTACTACCATTCTTACAAATTAAATCACATTATAAGTATTGTATTTAAGTCAAAAATTGTTCATAGCTTCCAAACACGTGACCTAGTAATTAGAATAATTAAATGTTCTAATTATATGCATGACAAAAAAAAACCGTTGATGATAAATCTTATTTTGAATGCTCGTCATTTTATTACTAGGAACTTAACCTTTGTTTATTTTAAATGCACCGTGTTTTATGACTATAATAACAGTATGAGTATCGTACATTTAATGTTTAAATAATGAAACATGGCCAGTCCATTGGTGTTTTAGCGAATAGTATAGGTACCTAATGTAGGTTGTAAACATACTGTTGAAGTAAATCGAAGCATATCCTTTTAAATGAAAGAACTCAAATTCAAATAATTAATATTTAAAGTACATTATTAAATTAATATTACTTACGTTACATTATGATCGTTTCACAAATTTAAAAAAAAATCACATGTGACCCAAGGAATACAAATATTATTTTTAAACAAAATGTTCTTAGATATTTGGCACTTATAATTTTATATTTACGATCACAGAAAAACATTAGAATTTGATTTCAATAAAAACTGATTCAAATTGCCTACGACCCTTGTGGCATTTAAATGATTAGGTAATCATTTAATTTATGTATTTTATATTTGGTGGTGTAAAATTCGTCAATGTATTCACAATTTTAATAAAAACGATTTATAAATCACAGCTTATATTAAATTAATTTGAGAAGGCAATAGGTAGATAAAATATTTTGTCCAAAATTTTGTTTTTCATCGTCATAATTTTTTTCAACCAATGTTAATAGTTATCAAATTCTGATTTTATACCATACATTTTGTATACAAAATTGTATATATTATTATAATGTTATGATCATTAAATTAATAGTGATTGCCATCAGGCAACCGTAACACAAAATATTGGATGTACCTGTGAATTTGTGATATAGCTAAATTAACCATCCAGGACGCCATGTTATCATAATCGTGTTAATAAATCTAAATTAACTTCGCAGTAATAGTCTAGTATGGTGTGATGAGCAAACTATTCGCTGTATTCATGTTAATGAAATGTTTCATTTAGGAAACCTCCAATTAAATATCTATTCAATCATTGGCATTGGGAAAGGTTAACATTTCTTAAATGATTTAGTGCAACATAATAAAATATATCCATTTGTGTGGATAAGTAAATCTAATCAACAATATTAATATTTAATTCAAAGTATTTAACACTAATCAATAGTTGTTATTGTATTATTTGTGTGAGTAACTCATTTTATTTCGCGGTCGTATTCACAATACAAAATTGCCAAGATCAACATTGTATACGGTTGGATGAATTTTGTAATTCGCCATATTTAATATCATCCCGTGATTCTATACTTCAATACAATACGCAATGTACGGATACGAGAAATGAGTCTAATTAAAAACGATAGTGTTTTCTTAATCTTTTGACCAACAGATTCACAGTGCTGTCGACGGTCAATGATCATTATTATTCTAGGGGAATAATGAACGAAAGCAAACTGTAAAGAAACGGCTGCGTCGGCGGTCGTATCATTTCAGCATACCGAGATCATTTATCTTTTGAGGCAAAAGAGAATTCCGGTGGGAATATTTCCCCATTTATAATCACCCAAGTCGTTGTAGAGAATCGGCCGGTCGCGACATTTGCAATTATTATAAGTTATCGGGTTGATAAAGAGACAAATGTATCGTGAGGGATAAATGACTGTGAATGGGTAGTGGAGGGAGGGGATATGTCTACCATCAATGGACTCGGTGTCGCGGCTAGGGGATCTATACACAGTGAGTTGTAAGTAATTTTCACACGGCGATAGACACTGGAAAACCCGATCGATGATATCGTTCGAGGAATTCTGGTGAAAAGAATTTAGGGTTATAAGCTTTTCGTTCGCCGCTGTTCTTGACGATTAACGTTTTTCTTGTCACTTCGGTTTAAAGTTTTATGCTCGTGTCTTCGTTCAAATATATTATTTAGACTCTTCACCGAAAATATTGCAGTAGACTAAAAAAACAAACACGAGGCTGTCGGACATTGGCAAGTGATTTCCGAAGGATATATAGGAGACAAATACTGAAATACGTGAATCACGGTGTGTGACAGGAGGTCGATTGTGATCCGTCCGAATGTGGTCCTCCTAAAATGAAGATGCCACGACGACCTCTGCTACTCTACTACAAGTATTAAACAGTTTTTTAAATATTAGTATCTATATCATAATTCTATATGCGTATAAGTAATAACATAACATGTTGGACTGTGATGGGTGTGAAAATCGCACATGTTCTTAAGCGTGCTGGTGTCATCTGAGATTGTTTAGTAGTTTAATGTTATAACTTTTAAGTAAGTAAAATTATTCTACTACTTTATTACTTATATGACAAGTTATGTCTGATGTGTATGTATAAACGCTATGTGACTACGTTTTAATTCGTTCTCCTTCTTTGTGGTAGGTGTTTTTTAATAACGTGCTGATATATTCGTAAATATCTTTCCACTGGGTCTCTTTTCTCCTACGATATTTTTTAGAATTCAAGTAATTCGAACACCTTTTATGTAATAATGTTTATACGTTTTTTTATCGTAGATAGTTATTACTAACAGTGTCATGTATAGGTTCTGTTGTGGTTGTATAGTATTTTTTGGTGCAAGCTAGGTTACTTGCGTGATTATCATTTAAGAATTTAACAGAAAATGATTTCAGTTTCTAAATATTCATACAATTGTTTCTACCATAAGTCATTGTCTGACCCCAATTGCCAGCTGAATGTAATTTTAGTAATTAAATAGTAATACTACGATTAAGTCATAAATTTATATGAGTTCTGAATTATATTATTGTAATGCTAATGATTCCAAACAATTACTTATATAACCTGAATAATCATACTCTGCTATAACAATACTTTTAATAATTATTAATCAATAAATACGATACCTAAATTATATAATATACGCTAATGGTTACTAAGCTTTAAGGCTTAAACTTAATATTGGCTATGGATGGTAGTAGGTTAAATATGGAGAAATAAAACAAGTGAATGAATTTGGTTAATAATATAGGATGGATAACCCTGTGATCATATCCGGATATTGAAGTAACTCAATATGGGTACATATATAAGCGTATGAACGTTGCAAGTACTCGTTGTTTGAATGGCAAAAACATATCGAAGTCCACACTAACCAGCGTAAAAGATGCGTCTTGAAATTGGTTAATAAGATACCGGTTGCTGTGTAGATTTTGTTTGATCCTTATATATTAAAATATTTTAGTATCGTCTCTCGTATTATTAATGAGAATTGGTTCAACGAAACGTTAAGGGATCTCGATGATGTCGTCGATTTATACGTATCGTGGAGTAACTTATTTATCACCAGCAAAACATCTGTGTTGTTGGGCAGAACGTCGTGGGTGCGTTTGTCCACATATTTGTATATTATGAAATTCGTATGGTTATGACCTCACACCACATATGGCCACTCTGTAATCAGCTATCCCGTGATTTGATTTAAATATAATTTGGACATATTTTATGTCACAATATTCATGTACCTATATAGGTACGTTATAATATAACATTATGCGATGCAAAGTGTTAGATTAATACATTTTTTTTATATAATATTCGGTGCTCTGTCTGCATTGTAGGATATTCAGAACGCGGAAGCCCATAGTGCTATCTACGTTCATGTCCTTCTATAGTGCAATCACAATGGATATAAATACAACCAGATAAAAAAAGAAACTTTTTTTCTAAAATAATAATAATATAACACAGACATTCCAATGGCTATATATGGATGCACATAATTTATTATGTTTGATAACACAACAAAAGTTTCTTTTAAAATGTTCATTGACGCCGAAGATACTATTCTAATCTACCGAACGAAAACAGTCGATATTTTATTAACAGTTAGAATCATTAATAATATTGTCAGTTCCCTTGGTATTGTCTGTTTAGATTATAACCATTTTACTAACTTCACTATTTTTATTTCATATAGTTTTGTTTTTACAAATAGCTCTATTTTTTTCTAATAGCAGCGTCGTGTAGTATATGTTATATGTCCTCATTGTTTCAATAGTTAAAAACTATATTTTATAACAAATTACAAAATTGTATAAACACACCCTTTGTAAATACTATAGTCATGTTAGCATCTACGAGCTTCATCTCTTCACCAAGGTGAGCAAAGCTTGACAAGTGCCCAAGGTCAGTAGTCATTTGATCAGGCATAATTCATTTTTTTTTTATCATTTTAGATTAGGAAGGAATTTATTATTTTTTAAATTATGCTTTTTTTCTGTTGTTATGTATGTTTCCACTGTCCAGTATTTATGGAGGAGAAGAACTTCAAAAGTACCATGTAGTAACTTTTTAGATTGGAAATATGATCTAGTTGGTGCTTTGAAAAAGTCATTTTTCGAATTTTGTAGTTGTTTTTCAAAGTGAGAAAAAACAACCAATAAATTGAAAAAAGTGAAGTTTACGGCACAGCACATTTCAACAAAATGTACTTAGATTCAATTATTTTCTAATTCCAACACAATTATTATAGTCTACCCGATTTAACATTTTCAGCAATTTATTAATTGTGGTCAAATTTTATTTTTATTTTTGACCTAAAATATTTTTTTATGTTTCACTATAAATTAAGTTGAATACATTATTAGTGGTATTGTGATAAATGAAAGGTTATAAGTGTAATGAGGAAGAGAAAAGATAAATTTTTCTATATTTGCAAAAGGAAATTAAAATACATTTTTAAAATACGTTTTCGATTATTTATATTTATTAAATGAGTCATATTTAATTCTAAACCCTAATAATTGTGCACAACATCGTTCGTAATTAATTCAAACTATTATATCGGTGAAGTGTGCTTTAAAATGTATAACTTATCTTATGCAAATAGGTACACTATAGGTACAGTTCCGTGTCAGAGAATACATTTTTTGTTTTTACTCAACTACTTCTTTTAAAGCAAATGTATTGGACTCTTTGTCTTGTAATGTCATGCAATTAAAAATGTACTAAAATCACAAACACACATATATATTATAGCTTATATTAATTCAAATTGTTTTATAATAAAACGCACACTAAACTTTCACAATGATTAATAAGGACAATATTTGTTTATAATGGGACGAAAATAATATTTATTACTTCTTTTCAAATGAAAAACTTCACACAATAACGCAACTATAGCTGAACACTGTTCATTGCAAACAATAAGCATCATTATAGCACAGTTTTAGATTAAATAACCACTATTATAATTATTAAAAAATATATAAGGTATACCACATTTATTTCTCGAATTCAGGATTAAAAAAATGTTTATACAGACAATTAAATTTCAAAGTCAAGTAGAACTATTTTATTTATTCTAAATATGTATTTTATCTGTAAATTATCTGTTTATATGACCACGTATGGTATTTGACGATCAATAATCAAAACTAATAATAATCATCAAAATTAAAATTATTTTTTTATTTTGTTTCGTATGTTTAACTTTTTATAACACACTAATTAAAGTAAAATCAAATAAGTATAGTACGTTAAAGCTTTTAACTTAAAATACATTTTTAAAAATATTTACAAGTGGCCCTGCGTCACAATGTAAGTAGTTCCTTTATTGATTTTTACTCAACCGCAATATTTCAAAAAGTTCTATATTTTCAATAAAATAAGTTAAAAACTAGTTTAGAAAATGATTTCATAAATAATTAAGGTCTACAAAATGACCGAAATGTAATTAAAATAAATTCGTCATCATATTATAAGTAATACAGGAACATACAAACAATTTTTTTTTATTTTAAAATTGTACATGGCATAATTATTTGTATGTTACAATAGTTATTAGTTGTTTATCTTACAACTTTTCAGGTGCAACATTTTTTTGTCAATATTATTCATACTGACGTTTAAAATATAAAAATAATTAATTGGTTTTTGTTTTAATTTTGTGTCTAAAGGACTAAAAATCATATTATAAATATTAAGAATCATTATAAATTTAAATTAAAGTCTCTGTGTAAATTTATAGCTGTGAACTCAAAATTAACATAATTTAAAATAATATTTGTTTGTCTTATCTATATCTGAACAATATTAATATTAACATAACGGAAATTCTTAATTTGCAATTACATTAATTGAGCATTCAAATTAAAACTAATGGTCAACCAATGAAACTAAATAAGTAAACTTAGAATTTCAAAAGTTTATTATGATTAGAGTGAATTCTAGGATTATTAATAGTCCAAACGGCCGAATTATGCAAAATTCTGTGCAATGTGGAAATTATATAAGTTATCCAGAATGACCTTAATGGAAATACCAATTGTTATGCACATTATTTATTGTGTTAAATATTCAAAATGTTTATTATTATTGTGTTTGTTTATCAAAACCTAATGTGGTGTGAGAAATAATTATCACAGTGTCGTAACTTCTATACATTTAACTGTCACTACATAATAACATTGGCCTTTATTTGTATTCTGGTGATAATAATTATGCCAGTAAACAGATTACTGTATCCACCTACGACGTACGATGTGTTTTTTTTTTTATATAAAAGTTCATAAAATAACGAGTTTACATGGAATACACATTACATTTTTGAGCCATTGTGAAATTTGAATTATTACTTGAAGGGTTTAATGTCTCTTGACCTGAGCAATACAAAATGTATATTTAAGAACTGTTTATAGGTGCTTCTGTATAAAATATTAAACAACATTCATCATTAATGATTACTGTGTTCACATTTATAATTTTTGTTTCTGTATCCATCATAATTCGTCGGCTCATTTTTATATTTAAAATTTATACATCGCTAAAATATTATACCCGTATATGTATGCCATTAATATATGAAAATGCGTTTTAATAATTCATACAAACAACAATAAATTATCGTAGGTACCCGATGAAATTATACAATAATCATTATAATACAAATAATAGTATAATTATTTTTAGTTATATTATGTGAATACATTTTATTCAACTAGGTATTTACAAGGTTTTGGAAAAGCAAGATTTCAATATTGATTATCTAGTAGGTATAGAACTAATTAATACAAAATCAATATTATAAAAATGTATAGTATTATACTTATAACGATTGACATTAGAGAACAGAGTTATAAAAGAAATTTTAATCTCATAATATGTACTTATCCACCTAATAAAAGACAATTCAATTACAATTTCGATATTTTAAATCAGATTAATAAGTATAATTGCTTGGTCGGTATACCAAAATACTATGTTGATTTTCATTTAAATTTGAGTAGACTTTCTGCATCTCTGTTTTTATAAGTAAAAATAAATTGTTGGAATCATTTCTTTTTACTTTATTGTCCAACAATTATAACGAGACTTAGAGAAAACAATAATTATTTTTAGAATATTAGATGAATAATATAATAATAGAACTTTAAAATTTAAATTAGTTATTTACATAGGGTACTATTGTTCAATAAGTCGGTGTTTGATCAACAATGATTTAATTAGACATTTCAAAGAATGTCTCATCTCATCTGTGTACCAATTCGTTAGCATTTCATATTTGTAAAAATAACAATCACCCAAAACAGAAATATTTAAAAATTTCTTAAGGTAGAAACACTAGAAACCTATTGTATTTTGTGTATACAATTAATGTATACACAATTTATAATTGTCAGTTACTAACTGGTAAGCTATAACTTAAGCAATATGTTTTCTTTTTGTACCCATGTTTTTCAATATTTTACGAAGAATATAAATTAATTCTGTAGGTGGTTTTAAACATAAAAGGATCAACAAAAATACGTAAATCTAACTGTTTGTTGGATTGCGAAATATTCTATAAATCAAGTTAAAATATTAGTGGCAAGAAATATAAAATTGATAACATTTTATTTTGATGCAAACAGAGATTTTTTAAGAATTTAAAAATGGGAACTTCTTCCTAAAACTATATTTCGGAAAGAAAATAACATAAAATAATTTAGACGCACATAGAATGGCATTAATCAAATCAAATATGAAATAATATACAGTATAGAAAAATGCAATGTTTTCTTATGAAAAATTGTTTTCTGAAATTTGTAAAGCACTCTGGTGCTTATGCAATGTGTTATAATCTACTCAACTACTGAAGATATGTTAATGTTTACTTAGAATTTTTATAATATTCATAACTTAAACTTAATATTAATATTTACGAAACCAATTTCAAAACTTTTAATTAAAACATAATATTTCATAATAATAAGAGCTTACAGACTTATCGTTAAAAAAATAATTATATATTCAGCCTAAAGATCGATTATAATCTTTAACATCGAGTAGAGCTTTTCTATGTGCAGACACGCCAAACATATTATTCTGAAATTTCATATGATCAAGGTCAGGCATTATTTTATTTCCAATGTTCACATATTATATTATTTTAACTACACAGAAAAGCTTCAATTAGGTTTTTTAGACTGCAATAAACCACGAAATGTAAAAAATTGCAATGTAATTTTTATCAACAACTTAGTCAAATGTATTTTTAATTCTCTATACAATTCATACCACGCTAGTTGAAAATATAGAAAATAACTCTCAAGAAACTTGTGCAAATAAAAATGTACAACTTAGTAGTTTGTAGTTTGAGGAAGTTATTTTTAATTATTCTTTCAAACGAAAATTATTATTTTATAAACTATTTGAAATTTAAATGTAGGCACCTCATTAAGCTAACGAAAATACGAATACGAGATTGGTTTGTTCACTAAAAAGTCGGTACTTCTACGTTTGAAGACAATTAAATAGGTTTTTTACATTACAATAACTGTTCAAGGTTGAAGTTAATTTATCTAAAAGTCAAGATTACCTAATCATAAATTCTCCTTGTGATTCAAATATAATATTTATAAATCAAACAACATTTGTCAAAAGTAACTATTGAATTTAAAAATATATATCATGATGTTTATATTTACTCGGATACTTACCTATATAAGATAAGTAATTAGTGTCTTGTATATAATAGGTATAGTGGCCATTCTAACATTTTTTAACGATGAACTACCTTAAAAATGTCACTGTAAAATAAAAATAAACGATATGAATTTAAATTTAGCTACCTTGGCTCCGAATTGAATACTACTAATTAAATATCACACAGACTTTTTACAACCGGTTTCAATTCAAATTATCCGATAAAAACAAAGTCCATTATTTTTTTATTAATAAAACACTTGCTTTTATATTTAATGAAAAAAAAAATGTTAAGCATGTGATGATTAATTTAAAACTGTAGTTAACAAAGACACTAGACATCAGTCACTTTAAAATTAAAATATCAATAAATACTACGAATCAGCTTAGTTAGTATTTTTGACATCGACTTTGATATTAAAAGGTCACAATTCATTACAATATTAAAGATTTTAACACAAAATTGATTCTGCTAGATTGTTTAAATTCACAATATATATATTTTTATGTATTTAAGGCGTTTAAAATACATGCTCGTGTGGTTTCCTCTCAGTAGATTAATATTATTATTTTTAGTTTACGAAGTAGGACAATTCGATTGAAATAGGAACTTCATTGTTTTAATAAAATATCTTAAACATTGATGTAAGTACTCTGATTTTTCAAAAATTATTCCGAGGTTATTTCCAGCAAACTTGATATATGGATTATTAATGTGTAATCTTTTTTCACATGTCACTAGCTTCATGTTATCGATATTTGAACACGTTGACCCCCAAAGGGTTTTTCATTATGTTCTGTACAACGGCTACGAGATCTAATTTTAAATCTCAATAAAATGACTCAAACATGGATATTGAAATCGCATATGAATTCTCATTAAAAATGATTGTAGCGACATATTAGTTTCTCGTTGGGTTTAAAATGTACAGTGTTTCGCACATATATTACCCATCAAATAAATAATAAGAATTTATTTTATATATCTGGGGTGTTGCAGCCACTTTTGGTGGGTGTTACAAGTTTTGCGAGTATTATTAGTTTTTTCTCAATCAATATTTCTTTAAAGTGACCAAACTGTGTCTGTGTAAACGTAGGACGGTATGAAAAGAGCCGCTTACACAGAGTTTGATGAGATCAGCTCTTATAAAGAGCTCATGGCGGTCAACGTGTTAAATATTTTACATACAATTGGTTACGGAAGATTATTAATGAATACCGACGATATAATATGATAATTATTATTTAGTATTAAACAACAATAAAATCTACAAGGTTAGGTTAGTTATTTTATATTATTTTTTTTTAATTATTATTTTATGTTATTTTTTATATTTTATATTTTATTTTTTTTTATTTTTTTTAGTTATTTATCGGCACTGTAACTTTTTTTCTAGACAGCGATGGAATGGACTGTCCAGAAGTGTGGGCTCGGATAGCGGTGCTCAATGGTCAATCGCAAGCAGCCGAAGCTTTGTATCTGGAACAGAATCAGGTGGAAAAGGCAATTCAAATGTACCTGTCATTACATAAATGGGAAAACGGTAACATTTTAATACATCGTCTGTCACAAAATATAATATTTAGTTATATGATACATGTACTGATGTAGGTATACCTACTTATTTCATCGTAAAATTCATATGAAATTTTAGCGATCAATTTGGCGGAATCTAAAAACCGTCCAGACGTCGACGAGTTGAAATCGCAATATCATTTTTGGCTGTTGGAAACGTGTCAGGAAGAAAAAGCAGCTGAAATTAAAGAAATTGAAGGAGATAAAAGGGCGGCGCTTCAGCTATACATGAAAGCCGGTCTTGTTAGCAAAGCTGCAAAGTAAGTGTAAATAAAAAATATTCATTTCAAAATAGCTAGCACATAAACTATATATTGTTGCACATCTGTTATAATCATATACACGTTATGTATGTCATATTTATATAGATCACACTACTATGAGCACTAAACTTATATACTAATTTTATTAAAGCATATTTCATGCGATCTCTGGTCTGTAATGCGAAATTTATGAAATATATATATATGATTCAAAACCGAATGAAGATAAATAATGCAATAAATAAAAAAAATATAATGTAAACTATTTTTTCCAGAGAATTATTCTTTCACGTTACTATTGCTTTTCCGCGGATAACTAATAGCTTTAAATATTGTATCGTACGTCTACAAAATATAAAAATATAAAATAAAATTTTAAACTTGTATCATAATGGCCTGGTTAGGTTAGGTTAGTTAGATAACATGATACCAATATGATTTTCCACTTATCTTAGACACAAAATATATAATTATGCATTTTATTTTATTAAATGAAAAAATAATTATAAAAATAATAATTTAAATACGGACACAACTAAATCACATTTAATTATTATTTATTCATTATTTTTTTTAATGCAAGACTTAATTCTTTGGGCTAATCATAGTAATCTCGCTATTAATGTAAAAATAATAATAAATATTTGTATCCTAGTATTGCCATTTTGTAAATTAAGAAAAAAAATTGATAAATGATTAAATTCTTGTAATATAAGCCATTTAAAATATTATGTACTCCATAGATTAAATTGTCACATTAAGATTATAATAATGATTAGGGTTGTAACTTGTAGCTATAATCAATAAAATAATGAACAAGGACTAACGACAACGTAGTCGGACGGATAAGGAAGTTGTCTGTTGAAATGTTTTGGAAATAAGATATATATTGTTTAAAAAAAACCCTTTAAGAATTTTAATTATAAAACGACCATACTTTTGCTTACTTAAAATTAAAAAGTAATGTCAAATTCAGATATAAATTAAAATATTTTTAGAAATAAAAATTAACTATGAAAATATCGTTAAGATTTTTGTTCCAACAAAAAATGTAGGTATACCTACCAACACGAACAATATAACAATAAAATAAAATAAAATCACATATAATATAATATTTATTTTTGTTTTTATTTAATATCAGTTTTTTTAAGTGAAGACATTAAAATAAAAAATAAAGATTGATAAAAATAGGAACATTAATAAAGATATAGGTACATAAATATTACCATAAAAAAACATAATTTTAGTCACTGTGTCTTCGTACTTCCAAATTACTATAACATACATATTATTATGAAATTATGTACTTAACTCGAAATCTAAATATGCGAATCTCTTTGCCAATGTTTATAACCAATCATTCTTATTGCAATGAATATTGAAAATCTCTCTTTGCAGATTATTTTTTGAATTACAAAAAGATAAATTTTAATTTCAAAATAGAAAATAGAAAATTCACTATTATATAAAATATTAATATTATCTATAAAATGGTATAAATTATCTTAACTAGATGTTAAGTAAATATTCCTCTTGTTGCATATTGGCAAACATAGCTAGTGCTCCGAAAAAAAATGAATTTAATAAATAATTAAAAATAGATATGAAAAAAAAATGACTTTATAGATACATACAAATTCATAGGATTTTTAAATATAATAAAAATCATCAAGAAGCTAAAACACAAATCGTAAAATTCACATATAAATAACGCATTGAATCGTCTTGTAATACTTATAATCGACAATGAAACAATATTATTATGAACATAATTATTAAGAATTCAATGTATAAAGTATTAATTACATAATACTTACTCCAATGAACAGAAGGTAATTGAATTGGGAACTATAAAATACATAACTGAATTAGTTTCCTTTGAGTTATACCTGTTAAAATATTACTTCTTTGACATTTTCAATTACACTATGTATAATCTCCGACATCAATAAAAAATGTGCTATGCGATTTATATAACCGTATACGCCATTAATAAAGATATAATATTATGTTATCATCAGTTCAAACGGCGTTGTAAATTTAATTTAGTGTCTCGTATAATTATTATGCACAACAATTATGAGGGATTTAGTACGCAGGTTAGTACTCACATTTTAACTGTACACGGGACCTGAACTAAATCTAACGTGTACGAATGCATACCATTTCCATTGTATATTAATGATTTAAAATAATAGATGTTTGAATTTAGTTTAAAAAAAAAATAGAACAATGTATTATAAGTCTTGTTGTTTTAATTTTATACCATTATTGAAATGTAGAACTCACGTTTGTTGGTGACTTTTTTTTATGGCAAGTTTAGTACAAACCGTGTTGCTGTGAAATAATTGTGTACCAAGTATCCGAAAAAATAAACTGTGGGCATCACTACTTGCCATATTATATGAACATTTTGAATAGTATTTTAAAAAAACTGACATTCTTCAGAAATGTAATAATCAAATAAAAAACTTATGATCTACGTTGGTAACTATCATTGTATTATACTCTACCCGTATAAAATATAACATTTGAACCACTTCAATTTATTCGATATCCATGTAATACAAAAATATATTATTTTTTAATAACAATACGGCGAAAAAGTTTCTACCTGTAGAAAAAATAAGTTAATCGATTTTCCGTACAATCCATTAACTTTTTGTAAACTTCTGGTATAACTGAATTCCAATAAGTACACTCGTGCATTATACGTCTTGTTTAGATATTCTCTGTAAATCGCATGTTTTCAAATATTATTCTTCATATTTCACCTCACGTATAAAATTGTATGTTCTATGGTATTATTTAAATCACGTCGTTTGAAAAAGTAGTAGTCGCGGAGCAGTCGGACAGTTCACCGACATCACGCGTTTATTTCTCTCTCGCAATATAACACGATAATATTATAATAGGCAATATTATTATTTATATGATACGACCGTAGTCGTATATTACTGTTACAAACACAGAAATCGGTTTTTGCGTGCGTGGTAATATAGTTGGGATCACTACGTGAGCGCGACGTCATAAAAATCTAATTCAAATCGAAATCGTACAGGCTTGTTCAAGACGACCCGGAACTTTTGGCCGACGATTCGGTAGTGGAAAAAGTACTGTCGGGATTGCTGAGACTGGAAAACTATCACGTTGCAGGAGAACTTTGTCAATCACAGGGGAATCCGGCCAAGGCTATGGAGTTTTACTGTAGAGGAAACATATACGCAAAGGCTGTGGAGTTGGCCAGATTCGTTTCTCCGTCAGGTGTGTGTTCATTTTATAAGATTTCAGCAAACGAATGTACAAAACACGATTACCTTTTTTTTCCGTTCCACCCGCGAAAGTCTTGATGGATAACTCTTACTACGTGCAATTTTCCAATAGTGTAATTACTAATGTTAAGAAGTGCAAACCGTACAGCGCTATCGTAGTATAAATGTATAATACAAGTCGTATAATGTCAATTTAATATTATCTATAGTTGACCTACTCAATATGTCACTGGGTTGAGTTTTATAATCTGTCTAAGTAAGACAGTAATAATGTCGATGACAAAAATATTTTAGCTTAAAATAAATCAGAATTTGATAAAAAAAAATGATATCGATTATATTTAAATAACAATAGTCATAACTTTTATGCAAACATTCGCAGCTGATGTAGATATTTGATACGAATAGTTTATACTGTACACTCACAGATATGTTTTTAACATTCACTTAAAAATGCGGAGCACACTAGTTGGGTCCGAGAATCAAATTTTAAACTTACGTTTAGTTCCGAGTTAAAAATTATATTGTACCAGTAGTTGAGTAGTTGGATCTCTGGTTAAAAATCATTCTGAACTGATTGGATCCTGGAAAAAATTGTCCTTCCCATTTTAACAGACTTGTGATTGTCTGTAAAATTTAAGTGCAAATGAAAGGATTCGGGTACACTTGTAGCTTATATTCTTAGAGATTTAAATTCAGATAATACCTAATATTTTGGACGGAACTTTAAGGTGGATATAACTTTTTGAAAAATGCACTTTTGAAATTGATTATCATCCATAGTTGAATACTTGAAAATCCGTTTTTCAGACAATTTCCGACTAGGTTATAATGAGATAAGAATGGCAGTACAAAAAAAAAATAAGTTAGGCCAGGTTTTTTTATAATTCTCCACTACTTAATATTAAATTTGGGAAATCACGTAACCCATATTATATTATCGTACATCATGTTACGATAAGATAAATAATTGAATACGGACTCAATTCATACATATAATTTCATGCGCCTGGACCTAATTTGGATGAAATATTTCAGTCGCCCGGATCCAATCCGTACACAATTTAAAACTGTAATTATTTTTGGACCCAACTCGGATGCACACCAAAAGTGAAATGAAAAAGATCATTATCGCTTGTCACGTATTTTTTTTTCACATGATAAAAGTCTTAACCTTTTTTATGTGTCCAATAAATATTACTTCATTTTAAATACTTGTACAGTTGTACGTCATTTGATAAAATATATATATTTAAGTTGTACGACTTGGAATTATTATAATATTACTATACTTTCAAAAATATGGTTTGAATTTCTCAATTTTTTTTTAGCAAATAATTTTTTTAAAACTAATTTATGGTGACGTTATTATTAAATATTACATGTAAATACAATTTATAGCTTCTTTATTGGATAATTCTATGAATTATATTTTCTTCGAGCTTACATACATACATTCTTGCTTCAAAACGTATACATCTGCAACACGTGTGCCCTCTGTTCTACTCATACTATTATTTGTATCACGAAAACACAACTGATAATTTGATGCCATAATCTAACATAATTGTTAAGACTACATATTTTTTTATTTAAAGAGTTTACTTACTTTGTTTTTAATTTTTTCCGTCTGAGCTCCACAAATTTGGTACCTACCTAAGGTAAAAATATGAACTCATTATCAGATTCATGTACCGACTTCGCCTATACATTGCACCGTCTTATGCCCGAGCATAGTATTATTTAAGACATATTATATTGATGTGTCGTAATAATATTATTACACCTAATAACGTTAGAATTAAATAATGTGTTTATTACGGCACAATGTATGAACACGCAATATGTGTGTAATATGACGTTATGGCCTCATGGGACACCTTTTACACAAACAATTTTCTAAAACATTTAAAATATTAGGAAAAATCGAAATATAAATCCCATGAGCTTTATTATTGTTAAATACATTTTCAGAGGTAGTTTCTTTAGAAGAAAAATGGGGTGATTTCTTAGTTTGCCAGAAACAACAAGACGCTGCTATCTCTCATTATATCGAAGCAGGAAACACAGTAAAAGCCTTAGAAGCTGCCATTGGTGCCAGACAATGGAAGAAATCGATGCAAATTATGCAGGTGAATACCATACCTTTCCATGTTTGACTTTAACACACCTATTGTTTAATTATAATGACAAAAACATCTGATGTTAAATGATCAAACGAATTCATCTGTTTTGTTATATTATGGTGATCAAAGGTAAGTAAGGTAACTATAAGTAAGTTGATTAAATATACAATTAAAATTACATAATATGAACTCAATCGAATACAGTGTACTATAAAGGTATTGAAAACAAGTATTTTAGAAATTCAGATATCACTATATAGTATATTGTTGTTATTATTTAGTATTTACAAATAATTGTACCTACAAGAAACAAATTATTCAATATTAATTACTATTAGATATCGTATAATACTGAATACTTAGACATTAGATAGATTATGATATATGTAGTTATTATGTAATATGTATATTATATATACTAGATGGTTCAATAACTTAACATAATTATGGTTAAAAATTGCAAATACCTTATAAGCAACAAAAATTATTTATAAATAAAAAATAACCATATAAATATTTGTGTTGAAAATACAATGATGCATTTTATTTAAAAGGACTATTTATAAAAAGAAAACTGAACTATGATTAGTGAAAATACATAAGAATATTTTGTAGAATTTCTAACAAACTCGTGCTTGACTGAGTATAATATGCATTAAAAAATATATGACATTAAATTATAGTTCATTTTTATCAAACGTATTACTGTTTCATATACTTAAATAATTTTCGAGCACAACTTTTTTGTATAAAAATATAAAACATACCTATAATTGAAGGGCAGCGGGAATTGTAATTAAATATGATGCATTTTTCATATTTTTTTAACATTCGACATCAATATTATCATAAGTTGATTGATAAATTATTTCAAGGAAACTTAATCAACTAATACTGTTATAGCGTATTTAGTATATATTATATGAAACACCAGTATTTTAATAATGTGTTACAACATCAACGTAAGTAATAACTGTTTATAATGTGACTTGATGTTTAAGGAAAATCATGAATTTCAAATATGCTATAAATATAATGTTATATAATATCAACATAAAATATAACAATATAAACGTAATAAGTCCTATGTAATATTATAATGAATTAATAACCGTGTAATTGATGAAAAATTACCAAAAAAAAAAATTATTAATTATAATATTTAATTGTTTATATATTTTTATGTCACAGGTAATTGAAGACAAAACATTAGTAACCAAATATGGATCTCATTTGGCAGAACATTTTAAGACGGTTAACGACTACAAGACCGCTGAGAAGCTCTACATGGAATGTGGAATGCACAGGGAGGCCATCCAGCTGTATTTAGAAACGGGTAAATTGTATTTATTTATTAAATATTTTGTAAACGATGACAGTACCATGTATTTTATTTGACATTCAAACGGCGTTGTGTTACGTACACGCTGCAGGGAACTGGGAAAAAGCGCATAAGCTACTAAAGAATAACCCGACCCTGACAGACTTAAGCGAAGAACTAGAAACTTACGGGAAAAAGTTAGAAAACACCGGTCGAATCAAGGAAGCGGAAAAGCTTTATTTGGCTTTGGACAAAGTGGATCTGGCCATCAACATGTACAAGAACTGTCAACGGTACGACGAGGTGCGTATGCGTTTCAACATTTGTACCTATTCACCCACAGAGGGCGTAAAACGCAAACCTTACGTTTTCTTCATTAGATGATGTCTCTCGTGAGCAAGTACCACAGTGATTTAGTGAGCACCACCCACGTCCATTTGGCTCACGAGTGCGAGACTCGGGGCAACTACAGGGCAGCCGAACACCATTTCGTCCAGGCCGGAGAATGGAAACTCGCGGTAAAAATGTATCGATCGTTGGACATGTGGGAGGAAGCGTACAAGGTAGGTGTACCCTATGTACCGTTTTATAATTCTGTCCAAACATGTATCGCGTAATGCAATATATTATGTGGGCGCACGTGTACTTAACATTTTGTTTGTGTAATGATACCGAATTGTGGAATGCAAGTCAACAAAGTTTACGATCGCAGCACAATTATTACGAACGTCCGAGTGTTTTACTCGGAGTCACATTTAAATTGCATAATATTAGGAGCGCGTTGTTATTAATTTGATCTCGGCCAAAGTGCCTGTGACGTGGGGTTCAACAACGCTGCATAATAATAATAATCAACGTTGGTCATTTTGAATGTTATTATATTGTGATTTAGAGTGAATCAAAAAAATTTGATTCGGAATGACTGCGTTAAAAATAAAAAACGAAATAAATAGCAATATAATCTAATTTTACCGAAATATGTCTTAAAAGGGAATTATAAATAACATAGGTACCCATAATATCTTCAATAATTTATCATAGTATAAGTTAGGTAACCTATTATAAATACATAGCTATAGGTAATGAAAGTATAAATAACAATATCAATGCACTATCGAAAACTATTCTATATCTAAGACTGTGGTATACATGGCAACGGTGTAAATGACATGTATCGCAGCACTGACGTATCCTTTTACATAGGTCCGAAATTTCAATCTCCAAGAATCCCTCTCCCGATAATAATAAATCCTGGAACAATATAGGTATTCTCACATTTCAATCATACCTTTTGAAACCTTTTCATCAAGCATCAATACCACAATTAATGAAACTATATGCTATGACTGCAGAGAATTAGAGATTTCTACAACATATCGTATCTTTAAATTATAATTATCTTATAATGTAGATTAAATTATTAACAATATATACAAATATTTAAATTAAACATAAATGTCTGTATCATTACAATAATATTATTATTGTTGTACAAATGATTTAGATCATAAAAAAATCTTGATATTAATCTGATTTTACGTGACAGTGACAGTAAAATATTTCATGAACATTGGAACTCGAATGATTTATTAATTATTTCACGCGAAAGAAACACTGATAATCATTATTATTTTCCAAAATGATCTCGTAAAATATTGAAAATATGTTTTCTGGTACTAAGAATAAATATGATTTCATCCTATTGATTCCATTCCAGTGATAAAAACACGTTGGGTGGTGAAAGTCTTCAATACACTAATACTTTTGTTTCTGACAAAAGTATCTTGTTAGTAATTACAAATAAATAACTTTAAATATTTTTAGATTGCGAAAAACAGCGGCGGAGAACACGCGGCCGAGCAAGTAGCATTTTTGTGGGCCAAATCGTTAGGTGGAGATTCGGCTATTAAGTTACTGAATCGCCTTGGTCTACTAAATGAGTGTATCGATCATGCCAGTGATAGTTATCAAGTAATTAAATAATAATATATTAATATATCATTCAAGTACAGTCGCCAATCCACGGTACATTCTATATTACAATTAAATTAAACCTGATTTATCATAATCAAAGAGAATTCATGTATACTGTATTGAATAATTAGGTATGTAACTCTGTTAGACATTAAATATAATATCTAAAACAAAAAAGCTGTACGCACCTATAATCGCTGTATTTTTTCTTGGCAGTTTTAAACATAATAATTATTATTTATTTTTAAAATTGATAAAATATGGTAATTTATTATAATTATTGTAATACACATAACGGTCATAACTTACCTAACTGATAATTTGACAAATTAAATTTTTTTTATAAAAAGAATTTTAAATGAATACTATTATAAAAAGACGCGACACTCTTCTTTATTTGAAAAACATACAATTTACAATTAAAATAATTTATGAGTCTCGAATCGTTTTAAATAATTCAAATTAAATTGAAACAATTATTTTTATACACAACTCAGTAATTGTACCTAGTTTCAAAATAAAGTTGTATTTATCATGGATAAAATATTGATTAAAGTAAAATATGTATTTGTTATAATAATGATTATTATGACTGTATTCTTAAGAAACGTGCAGCAGTGTAATTGAGTTGAAAAAAATAATGCTAAATTCATTCCCATATAGTTTGATTTTGCGTTTGAATTGGCTCGTTCTGGAGGTGCCGAGCGTTTGACCGAAGTGCACTATAAATATGCTCTCGTGCTTGAAGACGACGGTAAATTCCAGGACGCGGAAAAACATTTTGTTGCTGGAATGAAACCCAAAGAAGCGGTATTGATGTAAGTAAAACTTTCGTGTGGGTAGGTTTATTGACAAAAACTATTAAAATTGGTATACAATTGCATAAACGTACATCATCGTTATGCTCACAATGAACTCAATGATCGAACTGAAATGTAGTTCTACGAAACAATAATATTATAATTTATAAAACTATATGTTTTTTTGTTTTACCTGTAAAATAATAGCAAACGAAATTTTGATTACAACACAATAAACAATATTGCATTTGTATACCTACCTACCGGTTTCATAAAAGGAGTTTTACGACTTGTTTCCAGAGAAACATGTCCATTTGACGATCGATAAAACAGATTCCGTATGGCCGATTTCCAATTTAAATTTACCACGTGGTAATTTACAAATAGCGAATTATCAAAGTTCGTTTTTTGGCACGGTTTCACAACCAATCCAAACCAAGCACAGAGCCCACCCTCAAAATAGTATGTCCTCCTCAATCAACAATTAAACGCAATTCAATCACCTCGCGCGGATGGTTTACACACAGTTGTTCGCCATTTATGATTAAAAGATAAATAGCAGGCGCTAACCCACCCACACCTAATTTAATATTTATATATTACGATACTGCGCCTTCAGTAAAGATATTCCGCCAATAACGCGATACCGACACGACTAGACTTTGCGGCGGCCGGAAACACCGATTAGTGCTCGTAACATCATAATAATATTGTATAATATATTTTGTAATACTATAACGTTGCGGGAAGACGTACCTATACTCTGTCATAACTCGACATAACGACGGTCGGAAATGCCGATTAGTGTTGAGATATCATAATATTATACTATTATACTTGGCAGGTCGATTTGCCGAGCACGACCCCCCCCCCTCTATCCCCCCTCTTTAAGAATGCATTCAAATTCTGATTTTTGGAATTTTTCACCTTACAACACCACAATATTTTCAAATACTTAGATTTTCATATCGTTCAAAAGGAGTTACACGATAGACACCTGCAGTCCACTGATTTTTCGAACGGCAATAAGCCTTTTTTCTCGTACATTTATTGTTGACGAGATGACTTTTTGCGTTGTATTTAAATCGCCCAGCTCGGGAAACCTGAAATTCGAATCACTACAGTTTCCGTAATTTATAGTTATTAACAACATGGAAAATCGGGAGTGAACAATGTTGGGGACGAATCGCGTGCAGTGTAGAAATATTTGAAACCCCATATGGGCTATAAAACGTAGTTTAACCTTAAAATCGACACCCAATTTTGGGATGCACTCAGGTACATACACAACCAGGATTGGGACAACGCTGAGCGAGTGGCCGAACAGCACGACAAGAGTGCCATGTCCGACGTGTTGCTGTCCAGGGCCAAGGTGGAGTTCGAAGGGGCCAATTATCCGCGGTTCGAGGCGTTGATGTTACGTTGTCACAAACCCGAACTCATCGTCAAACAATATCAGGTATAATATTGTTATTATACAGAGCAACTCGCTGCACGCTTATCGTAGTACAACGATTTATCATATTATGCAGAATATTGTGCAGATTTTGGGTAGAGAATTTCGATTCGTAATTGATATGGATGACGACGTGTTCAATGGTATTATATAAGTCCGACATCATAATATCCTTGTCGGACAGGTATATTATTAAGTAAACAATAAATAAAAACGTCACTGGTGGTCAGTAATAACGCGAGCAACCGAAAATAAAAACCAATATAATATACTGGTCAGATGTGATGATAAACTCTTACTTCTTACAGTGAGTTATTTCACGCTCATAAATCTGGTTAGCGAAAAAAGCTATTAATACTACATGATCAAACCCTGTTTAACTCTGTACGATATTGTAGGTGAATAAAGTATTTCAACAACTTTTTTTAAGATGTATGAATGCATTGATTTTACATTGATGTGTGTTTTTTTAATTTAATTTTTTTTTAATGTCCGGGTCACAATATGTAGTTAAAAAAATGGTTCGGTGTTTAATTTCATTACATTTTCCGGCGGGAAACTGAATCTAGCTAGTGTATTCAAGAGGTCAAAATTCAAATTTCCAAGTAGTTTTTAAAAACTCCGGAAAAACAAAAACAAATTAAGTAAATATGGGAAATTTTCAATGAATATTTTGAGGCATGTTAGACTATTTACAGGCATATGAAAATTTTGATTTTTATTATTTTTTTTAAAATAAATGTCGATAAAAAATTTTTCGATCGGTAAAAATGCTTGAAAATGTATAAGTATTATAATTATCAGAAACGATTTTTGTAAATAATGATTTCATATTATTGACTTCAAATTTAACACATCCATTACAGTGACTCCCTAGAGACACCTAATATACCGGAGAGCGTTACCCACTTACCCGCTTTTTGAAGTTGAAAGTAGGATAAACTTATTATTATATGAATATTTAATATAAATATAAAATAGATATTATTTTCAATGAAAAATCGTACATTAAATAAAATCAAAATATAGAATACGTATTACGCGTAACTATACATTCTAACCCGACTGATACATTTCGTATAGTAGTCAATGGAACAATAGTAAAGTATAAACATGTATATTATGTATTATCAAAACTATTTTGCCCTCAAACATAATATTATGAGGTATATTATATATTATACATGTATATAAAAAATAATGTTTAACAAATGGAATAACTTACATAAATAAATGCATAAAAAAATTAGTTTAAAAATTAAACCGTCATGAACAGAACTATATTTGTAGTGATGAATGACACCATGGTAGTTATTTTAGTAAATTATATACATTTTCTTACGCATTTTTTTTATGAAACAATAAGCCATTAAGCACTGTTGAAGACATAAGTATTTTTTTCTTTTATAACGAATCTCCCCTTAATATATTTATAGACATTTACATTATAAATAAAAAATCATTTCTGGTTAGTTTAATAATTCTTTGCCAACTAAACTTTTTAAGCTATTCAACGTTTGGTTTTTTATTTAAAAAACAACTAGCTAAACATGTTTATTTCAGTTAATTTACATTAATATTTTTGAAGTGATATTGGTTATAAATTCAAATCAATCTACTAAAATGTAGGAGTGCATGAATATAGCAGTAAACCATAAAAACAAAAAAAAAAAAAAATAAAAAATATAAAAAAAAAAAAATAAAAAAAATTTAACAAAAAAAATATTTAAAATAAAAAAAAAAAAACGCATTACATTGTATTTTTTTTTATATATATATATCGGGCCACACACGAATTATTGGGTATGCAGAAAAAAATTCTGAATGTAGTTATTAAATGAGAACGTATTTTTCAGTGGCACATTTAGCAAATTTTTCACCTGAAAAACGACTTAAAGCATTTGCTTGGTCGAGAAATAAATTCATTGAAGCGATAAAAGATAAAACATTAAAATTTTGATTGTCATATGGTTATGCTCATCGTCGTTGTTCTAAGCAGACGTACAAGAAGAAAACATTTTGATAGGCAAATGCAATTAACCCACCCAGTTTATAAAGATCAATAAATCTAACAAAAACAAATCATAAAATAGCGTTGGGTTAAGGTTACCTATTTAAATTTTTATAACCTTATACGTTTTATGGAAGGTCGTCTTTTCGAATTATATAAATTAATATCAATAGCCCTCGTTGAATAAAGATGATCTTTAAAAATGGACACATTTCTTTAGAAACCTAGTTAGCGAGCACAATGAAAAACAGTAAATTATTTTACATTATTAAAATCATATTATTAAGTTAATATTAACTCATGCACAATGTTATTAGATTTATGATTTATACCATAAATCTGACAATTATAAAATTACGATGTCAATATTTGTGTTATTTAATTTTATGTACAATTGAATTTCATTTTGGTTTCAATATTTATGCATCTAAAAAATATATATTAAATGCATTTTAAATTGATTTTAATAAAAATAGTACGCTAAAAATGTTTTGGTAACTTAATACCTACTAGTTAATTATAAGCAGTATGATTATGTGTACTGTTTTCTTCGAAGTGAATCGAAAGCTATAACTAACCAAAAAAAACGCTATCTGTAATAAATTTATATTTTCAACCTTATTTTAAATAAAATAAATTACGTTACCAAAATGAATAAACATAATACTGTACAATATACCAAGTGGTTTTGTTTTTTAGTATATCAAGCTAAACATACATCAGCTAATAATAATACTAGTCTTGGGTTGGTGACTTCTATGTAATCGTATCTATTTGGAAATTTGGCTTTTTGGCTTTTCTATGCATGCACTATATAATTAGTTATAATAAAATAAATTAATATACTATTACTCTGATTTATTGAAGAGCTTGAAATTTAAACTGCATGTCGACATAGGCTTATTTCTTCAGCTTTTGATATGACTAATTATACTTAACTCTCATAATGCATAATAATGTAACACTGAATGTGATTTACTTTTTTTGTGAATTTAATACGTATTATATATGTATATTTAAAATATTTCAGGATATAACAAAATAATATTATGTTAAATCTTCGACAAAAAAATATGCAATCGGTGAAGGGTTAAAAATAATTATTATTAATGAATTTTTGCCGAAACATAAGCAAAAATTAATGCTTAATGACCTGACAAACTCATTAATGAAAACATTTTTTTCACTGAAAATACTAGTACATGTGTAAAGCGGTTTATGTATAATATATATCACCTATATTATATTATATGTATACCTATATTATGTATAAAATAAAATACAAGTTATACCACACAGGCGTTGAAAGTTTCATTTAGTTAAACCTATTTATTTTCATGTATATTCACCATATACCTACTGTTTCGAAAATATTTGTAAATATTATCATTTTCGATTTTAACTTAACATACATGACGTTTAGTAAATACCTTTAAAACTCATTTAAAACTTATTGTTCTTGTAATATGCATATCCACAACATATTTTCGATTAATGAACATGAAAAATGTATATACAAGACACTTTAGTTGAGTACAATACAAATATTAAATTCAAGTTATTTTTAAAACTGGTGAGTATAATAATGGCATATATTTAACAAATATTTGTTTTCATTATTATGGAACTCAGTAATGAAATATAAATATATAAATAATAAATATTAATAGTTCTGGAAAAATATATAAATAACAATATTGTGAGTAAAAAAGATTCTGTTATAATTACCTACTTTAAGTCTTCTAGAGTTCACAGTTGCTTAAAATGGTTGCCTTTGAAAAGTTAACTCTCGTTAAGCAGACATAACTTTAAATATAATTATGGTGACATGATAATATAACATGAAACCTCAATTATAGGTTAATATATTTTACGTGACATGAGAAGTAAGGTATCTTTTAACTTAATTACATGAATTTATGAACGTAATAAAAATTACAATTATTTTAGTCTTTGAATTAACTTGTTCATTAGAATATTTTAGTCATATCTCTTGGGGCCCGTTGATCGTCAACGTTCCTGTTTCTACTTATGCACAGTGTTAGTGTTTTAAATGTAGTTAGCTTTTTTTTCACATTTAATACATATTTTTTTCTCGTTATCATAATGTCCCGATAGATTGTTTCAATATACCTAATATAAAATATAAAATATACTAACACAGTTAAAAATAAATAAATACAATAACGTGTAGGTATGTGTGTGCGTGTGCGTGCGTAATATGACATGGGTGGTGTTACAGGAAAAGGGGATGTGGGTAGAAGCACTGAAGTCGTGTCGTGAATACTTGCCGGCCAAACTAGACGAGGTGCAAGCCGAATACGACAGGGAGTGCGGTGCCAGAGTGACCAGAGACATTAACAGTCTGTTCGCGCAGGCCAGTCAGTGGGAGCAGAATGGAGAGTTCAAAACGGCCGTAGACTGTTTGCTCAAGGTATATTATGCTCAACGGAATCATTATAATATGTACATTAATTACTGTGAAACTCGACTGAGATGTATGCATATTCCAGACGTATTATTTATGGAGAAATGTGTAAGTGCGTCGTTTTTGTTTTCATTAATTTTCCAATCGTAAATATTTTGGTAAAAAATGTGTTAACAGCGTTACACTGGCCCCCATATCTGCAGTGTACCTCCCTATTGTTTGTTAGACGAACTGTTCGTGAACCGTAGTATTAAATTTACATCATTACAATATGTATGGAGTTCATAACGTACGACTGCCTATATCATTATTTCATAGACCCGTTGCAAAAGTAAAATGAGTAAATGAAAAAATAAAATTATAAAACGTTATCTGCCATCAACTTTTTACACTTGTAGAAGAAATACACGTACCTATTTACAAAATAGTATTCATTGACTATTAGGTATAAATATATACGTGTGTGTGTGTACTGTGTACCTATGTGATAGTAAAAATAGTTTCATAGATGTAAAGAACATTTTTATAGCTTTTGGAAATATTTGAGTGTGAAAAATATTCTCGCATGAGAATATTCAACAAAAGCGAAAATTTGAGAATTTTTCCGATTGAGTTGTCTCTTTGAATTTTGTCCATGGACGATATTAATAGATATTTATATGTGTGAAAAGGTCACTTCAACCAACTGTAAGGACGACCGTATTATATCAAAAACGCTCAACGAAGCGACGCGAATGACATTAAAATACTTAGACGGCGAGGAGTGTGTGGACGCTGCTAAAAAGTTAGGTAAGTTCCAAAAGGTTGTGTTGCTATTTTTTGTAAAAATTTTATTTACTCTATCGTACACCGTGTTAAGTTATTGATTAAGGACGAAATGTCTGATTTGAATCGTAAATATACCGTTCAATTTAACACAATTTAACGCATAATGAAATATTTTGTACTTGAATATTCAAACGCAACTAATTTAAACGTGTTTTGTTATACAAATACAACAATTACATAAATGTATTGTATTATTATTATTTTCACTGGTTCAAGCGAACACAATATCATACGATTTATATTCAGTTAACGAGTAATTTAATATTTTAATACAAACTTCGTTGCAGCACCGTCTCCCCTTTGTAAAATAAATTGAGTGTTATCATTAATCCCATTATCCTTTTCCAATGCTAGAAATTACAAAGGAGAATGATGAATATTTTCTATATCGATTTTGACACGCAATTTATTACGCGGTACCTCCACAGCCATCACCGCCACCACCTCTTCTGCAGATTTTCTAGCCCGAAATAAAGCTTTTCCGATACATATTAATGGAAATAAATTGAAGATTTAATAACGTTAATCTTATTGGATTACATCAGCAAAATGACAGATTACCACTTTTTATAATTCAGTTAAACGTACTAGTTATAATTTGCGAAAGCTATTTATATACGGGTCAGCTAATAATTTAATTTTCGACGGGCTGCCAGCTGATACCGACCGTGTATAAAGTGGTGGAAGGATGGCAATTCGTTTGGAAGTGTCAGTCAGCGTTAAACATTCAAAGTAATAATAATATTATTGTAGATATACAAATAATACGTGTACTTTTGCCTGAAATCTGTACAAAACAACTGTAAAATTGCTTCATGGTTAATTTCAAACAATAATATTATATAACGATAATTCCACTCTTATTAACAATAAAGCGTTGTTAACGCATATAAAATGTATACACGTTGTAAAACAGTTTTCTGGAACAATGCTTGTTTATTCGTTATGCTTTGTACCGTAATTCAATTAAATAATATAATATTATTTTACATTCAGATGTTTTCAGTAAATTGTATTGACATTTAAAATCGATGGACTAATAGTACACGAAACAAATTTATAATACAATAAACATCGAGACGGGCATATTATAACAAATAAAATCAAAAACGGTAGCTTATTAGAAAAATGATAAACCAGTTTGACAATAAAAATGTATGATGAAAATGACATTAAATAAAATATATATTTCTAATCATTCACAAAAAAAAAAATTACAACTCTGTTCCTATAAGTAGTAAAAAATCAATGTCATAATGGCATATTATTTATATTGTTATACATCGATGTTTAATATACACAGCAGTATTGTCGTTTATTGACCTGTGAAATAGTAAAACGCCGAGATTTAGTGAAGTTATTTGGGTTGAATTATTGGTTTTCATAAAAAAAACTAAAATTGTGTTTCGTTAACATAATAAAAATGAACAAAAAGTGTCATTATTTTTTCATCATTTCAAAAATTGTACATAATTTATTTAATATTTTTCCAATAAAAAACAACGATTATTTAAGTAAATATTTTTAAAAAAATAAACAGAAAATTAGCACAACGCGTTAAGTGGGTCACTCTCTATATTAAACTTTCAGCACATTGTTTCGTCTTAAATTGTATCATTAAAATGTATTCAAGACTTTAATATTATATTTATTGATAAGGAATCAGGTATTTTGCGCCGGAGAAATGTCACTAAAAAATCGATTTTTACAGGACCACGTTTAATAGAATACGAAGAATACTTATTAGCAGCTAAAGTGTTTGTGTGTGCCGATATGATGAAAGAAGCTATAGATGCATTCATTGCGGGCGATTATTGGTCTAAAGCCAGAAAACTATCTTCTGAATTAGATTCTTCGTAAGTAAAATTATTTTTATTGGTGAATTAATTATCTTAAATCCGTCAAAGTGTCAATCTGTTTTTTCAATGAACCGAAATTATCTATGCAAATCTTCAACTATGCGTAGCAATTAAAAAAAAAAAAATCTAATACGATTATAAATTAATACGATCTGATATTATGTACCTATAATTTTATTAATCACGTTTATTAATATCTAGATACGTCTTTATAAAAAAAATGCAATGGAAATTCTTTTCGAAAATTATATATTTTATTATACTATTATTATTACTTGGATAAAGTTATTACATTTTAGAATGTCATATTAATTTCAATGATTTTTAAAATAATAAACATTATATCCAGTAATTTATACATCTGAGATTCTGAGCACGTAAAATCTGAATATTCAACAAAATTATGATGCGATAACTTAAATTGTATAACACTTAACTGCTTGACAAAAAATTATAATGCGTTTCAAACATTTTGGTTAATAGTATGATCCAACGCCGTAATAATTATGTTTTTATATTATTTTTATTTTTCAAAAAAGCAAATGTAATTTAATATAATTTTTTTTACGACCAAACCACACAGCATCGTTCTAAATTAATTACATCGCTAAAAGAAATTAAATGAAACACATGATTTGATTTTCAGATTTGAAAGATATGTTTCGGAATGTTATAAAGACAGTCTTAAAAGGGAAGGAAAACCAGAACAATTGTTGGCTGACATGGACGTGGAAGAGGCACTGGACATGTTATCAGCCCAAGGCCAGTGGTCCAAATGCTTGGACGTCGCCCGACCACACGGACAAGTTGTGCTCCACAAATATATTGCGCTATATGCCACGGACTTGCTTAGGGTAAAATAGGTTGAAATTAAACTTATTCTATGGTTAACATGTCAACCGAAGTAATACCCGATCCAGTTGATTGGTGTCTTCCTGTTTACATGAAATAATAAAATTCTATTATACTATTATCGTAGTTTTGAATAATAAAAATAACAAATTAACATTTTTTAAAAATAGTAAAACATGTATTTACCTAATATTATTAAAAATTGTAAATAAAATGTAATGGTAAGAATACTCAAATAATTAAAATACTAGAATAAAAGCAAGTCAAAATTTAAAATACTGTAAAGTACTACGTTTTTTAATTAATAATAATAATACAATCGTTTATACCTTCATTAATTTAAGGACTTATTATTGTTTTAATTAAAGATATACATAATATATACCATGTTAAAGTTAATAATACTATGTATTTCATTTTCAGGAAGGTAATGCTTTTGAAGCATTAAATTTATATACGCAGTATGATGTACCAGCCTTTCCTCAGAATTTCAATATATACAGACGCATAGCATTGGATGTATTCAGTAAACGAGGGATGGACAAAGTAGAAAGCTACGATATCTGGGCTAAGCTGAGAGATATGTTTTTCAAATTGGTATAAAATCAACATATATATAATATTATTACTATTGATTTATTTCAGAGTATTTTTTTTTTTTTACTTTAGTGAGTTAAACCGTGCAAACGTCCAAGCCCAAATAAAACATTAAACGTGATTTTTTATTAAAACTTACATTTAATACTCATACTTTATTATAGAAACAGAAAACTGATAAACAAACTAATCAACAAAACCATATTATGGCTCTTTACATTTTTCATATTATATACATTTTAATCTCGAAATTAAAACAATGCCAGTTGTAGGTATTATAGGGCCTTAATTATGTTTCTATACAAGACGTCATAGTTTGATTCATAAGATCTATTTTTTGAACTTAAATATTAACCCGACACTATTTCAGAACTTTTTATTTTTAATGGCATACCCGTATCCCTTTATATACTGCGCCTTTCCAAAACATTATATACAATTTTCAGCATTTTTATAATCATCAATATACTTTTTTTAAAAACATAACATGAAAAAACACTACTGAGTAAAATAATAAAACAATAAGTGCTCATAACAACAACCACAATAAATTATTATAATCTGATTTATCGGTTCTGAAATTACGTAACTATTATATTATATGGTAACCATTAGTGTAAGGTAAGCGCTATTAAGTATAAGATTTGTCTATTATTATTCAACCCTGCAACACATAATATTACGCAATGTTCACTAAACAGAAATTTTCATCAACAAATTCTTAATACCTTAAATCGTTTGTTTTATAATTAAGTGCATTCAATTCAAAATTGCCATATTATAATATATTATCGAAAAACAGGAACGGCTGAAATCGAAATCGTATGATTACTAGCCTATTTTTTTTTTAACCATACTGCTGAAATCGAATAGAATTACTTTAAGTACAGAGGAGGTATAGTTTCTTGTGATCAATTTGAACAAGATCATCGAGTTGAAATATTTTGCACACGAAAACACACACACACACACACACACACACGGCATTTGTTCAAATATATGTTTTCATCTCTTATATCATTACAACACACACACACACACACACACACACACACACACACACATACATATATATATATTATTATAATGTACTAATGTAAATGGTTTGGCATAGAGTCTTGCGACGAGAGTTGCAATTCCCAATACCTATAGGTACATATAATATTATGCTGCACGATGTAAAAAAAAGGTACCTACAAAACGGACCACGTTCTCGTGGGAATTTCGGTCTCCCAAAGTTCATAAATAATTCAAGGCCTTTGTTTCGCAGTATGTATTTTCAAATTGATCCCGATCGCGGGATAGATCCGTCCAAATTTGAATAATAATAAAAAAAAACCAAAAAATACAAAGATCATGATGATATAATATCAACTTCAGATGTATGTATGTATATGGCTTTATATTACGCGAATTCGCACTCTCTATATACATGGAAATGCCGGTAATACATTTTTTCGTTTTATTAGATCTCTGTGTATATTTTTTTTAGACAGTAATATTTCTAAAAAGTATTCGTGTATATTGTTATTATTTGAATTCAAATGTACATAATTTATTTGTTATTATTCGTATGCAACGGAACATGCAATAATTTACAGTTTCAGTAATAAATTCAAAACTGTTTTTGTAATGCCTTTTACATAATTATTTATCCAGTATTAAAGTCATAATAATATGTACACGAATATTTTAAATAGTTTAATATTTAATCTGCACTCTGCGATACGTATAATAACCTAATGACTTATTATATATATATATTTGTTGTCTGCATATTATAGAGCAGTAACATATTATTATTTTCTAAAAACGACAAAAAAATATGATAGTAATATTACTTTGACAGCTGTATCGTTTTTAAATATTGATAAAACTAAAATTTCAGTAGTACATCGTTGTGTTGAATAACCAATTATTCCGCTCATAATATGAGTCATTAAAAAATCAAACTGTTTTTACACATTTTTTGAATAATAAATTAAAGCTGAGTTTATGATTTTTCAAATACACTCATCGAACTATTACGATACACGACTAACCTGTCCCGGAACGAACAACCAAAATTGTATATTCTATACCGTATCTGCTTCACTCTATTAGTTTTTACCATGGCCATCATTATACCGTACGGTTTCAAAAAAAAAAAAAAAAGGTCGTCGTTCAAATCTAAACACTTCTCTACGCATCAATACAGCACAGTTTTCCCAAAATCGCACCGTTCAATGTCCCTCACACACTGGTATTATGTACCAATAACACATGTATTCATCTAAGATACGACAAGGCTAGGGTAAGTTCACAAAAGTACACGTAAAGTAGAAACTAAAAGGAAAAACAAATAGCCAATTGTACGATGATATAACTGCCTTGTAAACATTGAAATAACTATTTAATTGAATATTTGAAAACTTTCGGATGTAAATGTATTTCAATCTAAATAAAATCTAACATGTGCTTATAGGTACTTTGTTTAATCTTATATTATATTGCATTACGTTTTATATTATACATCATATTTTCTCAATTTATATTAACACAATTATTATCAAATAATATAATAATTATTTAATCTTTAACAACTGTCAATGAAATGTGTGCGGTTTTAAATTATCGGTTCTCTAAAATTTCAGTTTTAAACAATATGGGCAATGAGACAGTGTGTGGTAGTGAACGCTGGTGTAAAATGTATGCGGTTTTAAACTACCATTTTTAATAGTGCTGCAGTTTATTTTGCCATTCTTATCATAATATGATGTCAATCAATCTAATAGGTATTTCGTACAAAATAGTCCTTTTCTTCGGACTTGGACAGGACACGTTTGGAAATTGTCCGATTCGTAACACAATGACACAATGTTATGTTTTTATAATTGCTTGAAAAAAAAAAAAAAACCTGGAGGTTAAAAAATGTTTACCCGGAAAATGGTATAGTATAATCATTTTTCAGATGGAGAGTACCAAGCAACCGGATTCAGAACTCGGGAAAGAGTTTGAAAAGTATATGTTCATATCCCATTTGTACGCGATGCGATGTGCTTTTGGCGACATATCGTCCCTCAGCGCATTGGTTGTGAAATTGTTGGTGGCTCTTTTAAGATACACGGATATCGTTCCAGCTGATAAGGCGTACTACGAAGCAGGAATCGCAACTCGAGTACGTAAAGATTAATTAGACAATTAGCTAGACGTAGTGATGATTACGATATAATAGTGAGTATGTATTTGTTCACGTCTCAAGAGCTGCCGTGGAAATCTTAACACTCGCGGTTAATCCAACCAAATTGTTAGTTAAGCTGGTAACATTATTGTATTACCGTAATAGGTACACCATTATACCTGTGCTAGCGATCTTTGTTTGAAGTTTGAACTGTAAAGAGAATTATATTTCTGAGAAAATTGTGTAGGTACTCGAAATCAAATACAGTTATCGTCTTGTAATTATCTCGGATTTACTTGAAATCACTAAAATAAAATCCAAGCAATAAGCATCTCTATATTATATATTTTGTATTTTGAACAGGCGCAATGAATTTTAATACAAACATGTTTGCGCTCAAAATATTACCTTCGAAATAACTAACTATAAGCCACGCTGTTCACTATCTAATTAAGGCTTTCACTTGGTAATTATGTTCATCGTATACATTAGACGGTACCTATATTATCAAAAATGAGAGGAGGAGTTACGCGCATTCATGATATTTAAGGCGGCTCATATAGTATTCAAAATCAAAGTTCAGGTGTATAATCATAAAGAGAATATAAGATAACGAACGGAAATCATTTGTCTAAGTGTAGGTATATAATATATTATATACCGTATATCTAGACGGCTCTCAGTGAAAACATTAAAAATTCCTTTTTGAGGGGCCCTACATCGTATACCGCGAGTAAACAAAAAAGTCTACCACAGTACCATATTGAATAATTTTAATATGTAATAGACAATATTTTGCTTATCGTGTTGAAATTTAACAAAATATAAACCATGTTATGTTTGAATATCAATAAAGTATAATTAATCGTATTTAACTAGGCGAGTGTTGTGTTTTACCGGGAAAATAAGCAGGCTTACGAAACATGTGTGAGTTTATATACTACAATATTATAATTATTCACAATGATCAGTAATTAAAATGTAAGATCAGAAAAAATAACAAATACATTGTTTATTCAAATGCTATTGAATTATCTGGCAAATAAGAATAGGTATCTAACCATTCGTACCTACATATAGCATAATATGCACAGTATAACCTTAGTATAATTAATTGCACATACCATCATTTTTGACATAATACTTTTTTTTTTACTTAAAAAATATATTTACAATCTATACGAGACAAAGGTACAATAATGAGTAAGTGTGTTGACATATATAATTTGACGTAATAACATTAATAGGAAGGCTCCCAGTAGTGCCACCTGACCAGAAATTACATAATACCTATGATACAAATTTAATAATTTTTCATTTCCGAATTAAATTCTACAAAACCAATTTTTACAAATTATGATATAGTTGATCATATTTGTTTGTTCAAAACATCAATCAACCTAGTGTGTATGATACATATAAAAATATGTAGCAAAAATAGTAAAATACTTTTTATCGCATATTAAACAGTGCTATTATAGGACTCGTTTAAATGTTCTCAATCGATTATCATTAAGTTTTAATTTTTAAACACTAATTTTGAATTATGTAAGTACGAAATGTAAGTACATGTTAACGTTGAAAAATGCAATGCTCCTATAGCCTACATCATATTACTCCGTATTCTCAACTAATTAAAAATTTAAAAAATAAGTTAAACAAAATATTAATTTCATATACCTACAGCCTATTTGAAAGAAAAATATTTTAGGTATAAATATTACATTATGTCTCGGTAAACTTAGTGTGAATGTTTATCTTTTATTGCTTTTAATACAGAGAGAAAAGTTTTGAATAAAATAATGTTTAAAATAGACGTCGTCTAACTATGTTGAAATACCTATACATTTTTGTGACGCTAATATTATTAATTATTATTATACAAACACTTTTGATCAGAAGTAAGATTTTAGGTACCTACCCGTATAATATTATTGAAAATAGTCACCTCTACAAGATTATTGCACTTTAAAGTCAAATTAATTGCTATAGGCTACTCCTAGGGAAGAATAAAATATCATTAATTCATAAATGCGCTAAAAAACTTTTCTAAACTAAACACTAAGGTGATTAAAAATCTTAAGCACAAACACGTATAATATACCAAGTAATAAAAAATATATACTTTTATCTACTTAATGACTAAGAGTTTATTTTAACTTAAAATCACTCCGTTATAAACTTATTCATAAACAAAAACCTAAAAGTATTAGCAGTTAATACTATTACTTTAGTGGTAAAAACAAATTTAAAAAAATATGTACATAAAATTCAAGTAGAAAAAGTAGAAAGTACTAAACTTGAAATTGATTATAACAGTCAACGGTACTTTGTCTCTTTGCTCTTTATAATATTATGTATGAAGATGTATCACAAGTATTTTGAAACAAAACGTCTCGGATTTTTTTCTACGTCATGACCCGTACGTTATTTTTTATGTTTTAATGTTTATTCATTTATTATATAAAAGTCCGTTCGGATCAAAAAGTCAAATATTTTTTTTTGTGGTTTCTTAAAAGTGTAAAAATAAATTGACTTGTAGACATAGGAAAAAACATAGATATTGATTTAGGAAAATGTACAAATTTAGTTTTTAAATGTTTTTGATAACTATAATACTTAGAGGATACATGAAATACGAATAATTAATTGTGAATACGAAAATGGCGAGTAATTACGTTTTCTCACCATGTAGATACGTCCCTCGCTATCAGTAAATAAATTTCATAAAAGTAAAGACTCAAAATAACACAATTATTATTATCCGGATAGATGACAATTCGTTACATTATAATATTTATCTGTAAGGAAAAGTTTTACTTTTTATTGTGCCATTAAATTTCATAGGGACAGAATAAGTACATCTTTCTTAAAATATATGCTAAGTTACATAGTCATAATAATGATTTCAACATAAACATATTATGTTATAAATTATATAAGTTTTTACTTGTAGCAATGTTCAGATTTATTCCACATAAGAATAACAAGCTTGCATTAGAAGGCATACACGCTATGTATGTATAAGTTTATAGAATTATTTTACTTCTTTAAATTTGTAAAGTTTTCATACAAATATATTGAAAACCATACAAATTTACAGTATATAAAATGCTGAATTTGTATTTTTTCAATACCTTATTGCATAATTTAAAGTGAATACAAGATCAATTTTTTTTTGTGGTTTTCTAATTTGTTAACATTTGGAGAAAAATTGATTAAATGATAAAACAAAAAGTATACATTAAAATGTTGCACAAAACAAAAATTTGAATTTTTAAGAGATTATAGAAAAATTTTTTTAAAAAGCTTTTAATAAACGCTCACGTCATGGTTCAAATAAAAAAATATATTTAATGTTAGCTTTTTTGCTATGTATGTTTGACAAGTGAGGCAATCTTTTGATCAACCACAACTCCTCATTGAATTTAATTAAACGGTGGTGTTTTTATGAATGAATTATCTTTGAGTATATTGATAATTCTTTGTGATGGGCGTTTCCAAAAATTAGATCTAGTGAAAAAGATATTAGGCCATATTTATGTTAGCTTACTGCAAATTTGGATTTATTGAATATTATTGGTATACATAGAGATATTAAATCGGATTTCCAAGCAATTACAGATCATTTTGAGAATAAAGAAAAAGATCTAGGACCTAAGGACTTATATATTATTACTTTAAAATACATTTTGTTTCTCATATTTCTTTTTTTGCTTTTGATTATTATATGAAAATAAGATGAAATTATTAAAATAGAAACCTCTCATTGAAAAAATGACTGGGTTTTTTTTTTTTCTGTAGAGCAGCTTGTAATATTTTGAGGTGAATTAAAATTTTTAAATCAAAGCCCCCCTCGGCTTTTGATTGAGCTTCAGATATGTCATTGAAATATATCGTAAAATAACTTTATATAAATAAAATTAAACATAAATATTGAATGTGGAAACTGCACAAAAAGAAACAAACTAAATTATAATGATTTTCAATAACAAATAATGGAGACAGTCCAGATTTCTTGAGTTCCTTCTGTTATTAGAAATAAGAAGCCATCTGGTGATAATTTTTAAAAAAAACCCGTAAACGATTCAAACATGTTGACATGTACAAATAGAATGGTTAATATTTTTCGTCTTGAAAACATAATATTACTTGTAGGCATGTATGCCTCCTAGTAATAGTGAAATATTATAGTATCTGAATAACAGTCAATCGCCATAAACAATATCCAACAAATAATAAGAAATAATTCAACCATTTTAAAGATACAATTATGAATACTATAATTTTGTAATTTATACCATGCTTAAATGATTGTCTAAATAATTATTTCTATTTCATAGTATTTAGTTATCTATTTAGGGGGAGCAGAACAGGAAGATACGAATAAAAACACTCATTGATGATCAAGTATTTACATATTTTTGAATTCAGATAACTGTTTACCATAGGTAATGACGTCGATTATAAAATAATCGTGTTTGCAAGCTCGTCCTTCACATATAGACCATGATATTAAAAAAACAGAATCTAACCCGAAAAAATGTCCTTAAATAAAAATTGAGTATTATATTTCAATATTCTAAAAGGATGTTAAAAAAAAAGAGCAAAGATACGTTACGACGTGTATAAGTATCGAACGGGTACAAACGCTTTCTCCCCCCCCCCCCCAAATTCAGCCTGCTTGTTTATACCTATATATGGTTCCAAATTAGGTAGGTAGGTACACAATAACACCGCTTTTTCACGCCCGGCTGTAATAATTCGGTGCCATAAAATTAAAAAAACAAACTCGCTACGCGTTTAGGTGGATGAAATAAATTATCTCGTGGACAACACGGTGAAGGGTGTGTCGCTTTACACAGGTTGAAAGGGGGTCACGGGGGGGAGGGGGAAAAAACGAAGGCGGCGCGGAAGATACGGTCGGTATAACGCTAACTTATTTACCAACCTACTTTGTGTGTAATACAACGAAATGTTATTTTCTATGATATATCATCTCTTTGCGCGTAAAACTCCCGAATTTACGAGTCAAAAGACGTTGTCCCCTCTCTGGAAACGTAATTTTCTTGAATAAATAACAATATTAATCCCCGCGCATTTAGCGCCAACAAATTGGCTACGCGGCGTATAATAATAATAATAATAATAATAGGTAGGTAGGTAGGTAGGTAGGTAGGTATATAATATGTACCAGTGCAGTGCTCATTGTATATAATAATATATATAATATATACGCTGCGTTTGAAAACAATGTAGACGTCCAGGTCGTCGGTAATAATAATAATAATAATAATAATTCTCGGAGTATATATATATATATATATATAGTGTTGTATGTGCATACTTACCTATGTATATTATGTGTATGTTGCGTATGTGCATATGTAATATATATATATACAAATATGTATTACGAGGGTATAGGGTACTATAGGGTATGCGAGCGTATATAGTAAACGGTGCAGTATTCTGTGTGTGAACGTTATCCGTTTCGTGTCCAAAATAACAACGGCCGATTTTAACCGATGGTGTTCGTCTAATTTCGCTTAGAGGTCGGCCGTTAATTAACCGGCTCGCCGTTTTATAATAATAATAATAATAATAATAATAATACAATACGATTTGAGCGCCCGCCCGCCATATGTGTTCCTTTCGCGATATCTTGTAGTGCGTACGGAGGGTAAACCGAGAATAAAGTACAATACCTACCTAATAATCGAGTAGACAAATATTGCATCTGTACGATATACTGTATCAAACGTAATATCATGTATAGGCACGCTGTATATAGATATCCCATGGTCAGAACTTCCATTTATCGCTTGATAATGCCGAATTCACTATAGTCGTGCGGCCGATATAGAGATAGAGTCGAAAAACGACGGAGGAAAATTAGTGTTTTGAGTTTCGACCGTGCGATATTGTTGCACTTTAACAATGATTATTCACTCGGTTGAACTTGAGACGATGAACATTTTCGAAAAACAAATAATTTATATTTGTTCTCGACATTTACTATTTATTCCTGCGTTTAGACATTAAGACTTAGGAATATAAAGGAGCGGCGAGTACCTGCCTATACACCTCGCTGATCCAGCATGTCAAATGCCTGAAATGAAAAAAAATCCATTTCGATAATAGTTCATAGTATAACCTGCACTGGAAAAAGTAAATATCTTTAAATTAAACATTTTTTTAACGTGGTTCAATTTCGCGATATAACCGTTTTTGAGGATTTCAGACGTCTTTACTGATTTTAATAGTTTTTATATATTTTAACGTCCGGGTAATAATAATGACCACTAACCTGGTTACGTACGCCGATAGGGTCTTACCCGTCTCAGCATCTCGCACTCGGGTTCTTAATATGAATAAAAAATAACCTACAATGTACCTTTCATGTAAAGGAGTTCATCTTACAGTAAAACACATTATAACTGAATTCCGTATACCGCACTTATGAAAACCTTAAAATAAAATGCAACCTTTCACAAAAGGTTCACGGACAAAATATCTCCAGTTCTCAACTCTTGGGATTTCATCGATTCCGTCGGACCTTTTTTTATTAGGGGCAAAAGTGCATTGATTCCGCCTGTAACAATTCCGTCGATTTTAAGTTATGAGTTTCGGTAACAAAGGATTGGGCCATAGTTTTTCATGCCGAAAAAAATTCTAATTATGAACGGACCAGGAAAGCATACTGACTGTACTGACTGTACTGACTGAGTAGGTATAATATTGACTCCCCGAACAAAAATTACAAATCGTATTTTCACTAATCGTTTTTAAAGTAGCACAGACACTAACATATTATAATACCTATGATATTTTATTATACTAGTTAACATATGTTTTCCAAGTCAGCTCGTAATAGAAAACTTGGCGATTTAACAGAGACTAGAAATCGAGGAGTGTTAAGTAGGTTTTTATACGTTATAAAATATAATAGCATATCATATAATTGAAATATTGAGTAATTATTATTATACCATGGTAATTGTGTGCACACAACAAGGCACCTAAATATATGAGAGTGTACATAATAATTAAATAATGAATATTATTCAGTGATAAATAAATTAGGGGTTAATGTAAATTAATTTTATAATTAAGTTCGGGAATAACCAGAATAACCACAGGTAAAAATTGGTAGCTGGCATCAACGATAATAATAATATGTTGTTTTAAAACTACCTACCTGTAAGTACTGGCGTAATCGATTGGTCCCATCACTCTTATCCCGATTCGATTAAAACACTAATCAATTTCATCATCACCTCAAAACTCTTATCTAAATAATATTTATGATACCCCGAGTTCAATATAACTCGAATACCCAACACATGAAACTATAACATATAATTTTTTTTTTTTTTTATCCATCCACTATTTTTAATCAATCCTTGCTAGTTGCTATACTAACGCAAATACAGTAATACGTTCTCAAATCCCAAAATATTATTCCACCTCCAAAATCAAAATTAAATCACCCATAACATTATTATTTAGTTTTCTTCTGCTTTTTTTTCTTTTTTTTCGTGGTATCCAGAACCAGGGGGAGAACAGCTGCTGTTAGAATTACTTTCCCTCCGGGTTGTGTATAAGTACCTATATTAGCTCCGACCAACACGTAATAGCGTTATAATTATTAATATTGTCATCGTCTCCTGCTGCGGTCGGTTCGTTCGGCGTGTTATTTTCATTATAATATTATATTTTATTGAATCGAAAATATTCCACACACTGATAACCGGTTTGATTAACGTGTCCGTCCCGTTTCAGGACGGCAAGCGCAATGCGGAGGCGTTCGTTTTTCTGAACCATTATTTGGATTTGACGGACGCCATAGCGGATGGACAGAACGAGATGATCGACGACACAGACTTGCAGAGCACGGACTTCCCGACCAACGTTCCACTACCGCAAACCATGCACGTCGAAAACGATCAACACGAACAGGTCAGGGAATGGATCCTGACGAACGCCATGGACCGAGACGTCAGTCAGGTGAAAAACTGCAAAAACTCGTATAACATATTATACCTGGTGTCGAGTGCAATCGCAAAACATAAGTACGCGATCAATAAAATATCTTAATCCGAGAGTTTGCGATACATCGTCATCTTTCCGCGTAGATCGCCGTTAACTCGTAAATCGTCTATTTATGACGCGCGTAGACGTTTCTAGACTATGTGTGCGTGGACGAAAAAAATGTTTTATAATCAAGCCTGTCCTTCAATCTCTTCGAATCGGTTTTCGGACATTTTTTTCTTTTTTTTTTCATTTGAAATCTTGGAGCACCGTTATCTAATTTGCGATGGCCGTAATATTTTAATAATCGTGTGTGCCACACGACAGTGTGTGCTGAGTACTGACTCGTAATATTATGTAAGTACTACTTAGCCGGATGACCTTAGATTGGAATACGGTTTGCTGTGATATCTAGGTTGTACCGAAGTGCACACATTTTGGAAAAATTCCGCATTTTCATCATTCGGTATGCGCTTGCGCGTTAATGTCACTTGGCCATATAGCAAGCGTTGTTTTTTCCACAAGGTATGAATAATTTTTTTTCGACGCTGGTCATAAACCTAAAATTGAATGAGTTTTAGGTACAGCTATTTTAAATTGTAAAACAATTCGATTAGTCAACACAACCGCATAACGAAACTGTTTACTTGTGGATTCCGATTAATTTCCCCAAAATTTGTTCTTATCGGTAACTCTATACTGTATAGCTACCGTAGCAAAACGGCATTTCAATTTAAGGTCATCGGACATATTATTATAACACACTGTATACATTCTATCCGTTTTTAGTGGTATGCGTTTCTAATACTATACTAATTTATAAAACAATTTGTCATGTCAGGCGAAATTTTTCCCATACGAAATAACATCATGCTCTGTTTAATAATAATCTGTTGAGGAAAAATAAATAGGAAAAGCGAAATAAAGGCAATAATATTAAAGTGGCCCATAAAAACTCGGTATGTAAGTCGGCTGGCTGTCAGTGTCCAAAGTACGACAATCGTCGTATTGTCTCCGCCATTCAAAAATCGTTTTACTTCTTTTTTTTTTAATAAGGTCTCATGTCACGCGTTAGGACGGGTATCGATCTTACCAGCCGTAAGCCTTAAGGTTTGATTGTAATCGAGTAAAAAAAAAATTATAAATATATGCGCAGAAGAATTTCTCACGAAAAATAAATAAAAATAATTAAAAGTCACGGGGTGATACGAATTACAGTGTTTCCCCACTTGAATAAACGTGCCTATTATAGGAGGTGTATATAATTTAAACTTTAAAAATATTGACATTATAAACTTACTGAGGTGGGATGTTAAAAAAAATTCAATTGATTTTATCAAAAACAATTAATTAAAGAATTTTTTTACGAAATGTATTAATTTAAAAAAAATTAATTAAATTGTTACTCAGTGATAAATCGAAATGTATTTTATCACAAACTACTTAAAATTGTTGCACAGATATTACAATTTTCACTTAAAAGATTTATTTGCATACTGTAATAATAATTTAAATTTACTTCTGCATAATATTTAGTGGGGTCTTTTTTTAAAAATGAATGTTGTTGATCAATGACTAATTGGTTGTGACTAATTAATTTATAATAGTTTCAATTTTTTTCATAAATACACTTTCATTAAAAGTCAATATAATAAGTTTGCTATTCATTTTTGATAATGATAAATAACAACGGATCATGTCAACAATTTTAAAATATTTTTTATGATTTGATTTTAATTTTCTTGTTTTGTTTTGCTTATTATTCTCCATAGTCCCGATGTTTTAATTCGTACGTGGTACATCATTGAACTGAAAATACTTCCCTCGGTTTACATGGAAAATAGATAAGGCTAATCAATAAAATATTGTAATAATTATTATATTATATTATTATCACCAAAGTGACTCAGAAAGATGCTTCAAGCTAACTTTAGTTATATGTAAACAATTGCAGAACACAAACAATTATATTTTTTGAGTTTCGAACGCGCTACGTATGTCTACATATTGTAGCTATGTACAAAAAAATATACAAATGTTGTTGTAAACAATGCAAAGCATTAGGTACTAGCTTTTACAAATAAATATGATTTTTTTGCTTGAACTTTTATTTTTATTCGACCGATAATATTATTATAGTGTAGGAAAATATTAAAAACTTCTCACCAAAGTTCCCTTCGTATTATAAAACCAAAACGGATTAAATATTAAGCATAAAAAGTTTAATAAAATTATTGTAGCACCCCTAGGTGGTTGTAAATGTTTCTTTTAGAGGTAATTTTTCCTTAACAACATTAAATTTTAAATGGAGTTTAAAAAAATTACCGCAAAAATACTACCTATATAGGATGAGCCAGTGGACTATTCTGTTTCGGTTTAAGGCTTGAAGCTAAAAGAAAAACACCATAATTCACCTTGTATAAATAGTTGTAAAAGGTTTTTATCGTCCTGTGTGTTTAGTTGAGAGCTATAAAATTTTCCCTCGTAAAATATCTAAAATATATCTATATGTATACTATATGAGTACTTCCACAAAGCTTCTATTTTTTTTTTTTTTAATGAAAGTAGGCTTTAAACGGAGTTTTTTTCATACTTATAAACTGACGTAAAAAGTTATAAAACAACAAAATTATTGTCGCAATGTTATTTAACGACCAAAGTAATGGTAAAATATAAATTAGAATCAAAAAACGAAACGTTCACAGTGTCTGCATGACTCGGTGTATGAATTGCGAATACTACAGTTGTACATTGGTATGCAAGGTATACTGCACTTATACCTACCCAATAATAAACCAATCTATTATATTAAGTGCCATAGTTGAGTACTCGTGCCTACCTATAAATAGTATTACAATACTCAGTGCTGTTATATAATACTGCGCAGCGTGCAATGAAAGAACGCAATAATACTGGAACAAAATTGAAAGCGCGATTAAAGTCTCATCAAAATCGAAATGGCGAAAAGTAGTAGGCACTTTTGAACTCATCTGAGAAACAAAAAAAAAAAAAAAAAAACAAAAATAGGTAGGTACATAAAATTCCTTTTTTCGCACTTGGGAATTTTCCGTTCGCATTACAGATGCGACGTTTTGCCCACTGCGATTCAAACGCCATAACCCGTTCAGTTCATATATAATATAAGTTTTGCATTGTCGTCGTCGTCGTCGTCGTCGTCGTACACACGCGCATGATATTTAATATGATATGTGTATAATATACTGTACACGCACATGAACGTACAATTTTCATAAATGCCATTTTAGTGACAATACGCACATCGCAGACGGCGAGTACAGGGTAGTAGTTCATATCAGATAGTATATATTTATTTATTATAAAATATATGATAATAATAATAATAATAATAATAATAATAATAATAATAATAATAGCAATGGCAACGATAATACCGTAACGTTATGCATTACGTATAATATTAGTGTGCAAGAAATGTATATAATATAGGAGCCGGGAGGACAGGGTATTCGAAAAAACGGCATAATATGAACTGCGTAATACGTTGTTATTCACTTTTGGGTATCATTTTTTTTTTTATGCGTTTCAAATCAAATCGTCGTTTTAGAAAAAAAATTGAAGACGTCCCGTTAAGCAATGAGGACGCTGCCCGCTCGTCGGCTGTTGTCTCCGCCTTACAAATGTACGAAAAACCAAATTTTCGTTCACTAGTGCAAGGTTAGGTTGTCGTTCACTATAGTGTTCTGTCGGGGTTTTGATACTGTGAAGTGAAATGACTTATTATCGAAATGTCAGGTATTCAGTTGAGAACATTATCCATGCTTAACACGTTCGCTTTCATACGATACTTTAATTTTCGAGCGACAGATGGGTATGCTTGTGTGAAATATATGACAAATTAAATATACGCTCATATATGTCGCTCGAAAATTAAAATATCAAAAACAAAGCGCAACGCATCCACTAGCTTATAGCCCGACACTAATAGTAATTTCACTCCAATATCAAAAATTCAAAACTAATATCACACTATTGAAACTAGTAAACGGACATTGTAGCAGTGGAGTGTTTAGGGGATGGGATCGACGAGGTCCTGATCAGTTCACCCCCCCCCTCCCCCCTTCAATGATATCCAATATAATTTAACGTTTTGAACTTTTCTGTTATTGCAATATACATATTATATACGGGATGATCCAACAAGTATGCTCCCCCCCCTCGTTTTTTCTTTAGTAATGACGTTTTTCAAAATCCGTATTTTGGAATCTTTGAACATACCGAAAGACCATGTTTTCATATTCTTGAGATTTTTTCGTACCACTTGAAGAGTGTCCTGTGGCGATACAAACTTTTGTTTTTCGAATGGGAACCCCATTTTTTTATTGTAAATTATTTAGCGGATAATTTTTTTGAGAATTTTGATGTATTGAAATCAGAATTCGAACGATTAGCTCTCTATTTATTACACATTTTGTGCTAAGGATAATACAGTTTATAACAAGGAAGAAGGATATTATGCGTATACAGCATACGTTTGATCTATACAAATAATACAAAATAATAAGTCATTTCATATTTATTTAGTCAAACATTTAGGAAAATAGCAAGTAAAATCCTTCTTGATTTATTTAGTTATTTTTCTTATTCCGTGTGTAGAACTGTACAAGCATATCCCTATTATGGACAATTATCCCTTGTACAAATTGTCCAATAACTAGGAAACCACTAGTTCGAATTTTGATTTCGATACATCGAAATTCTCAAAAAAATTATCCGCTAAATAATTTAAAGAAAAAAGTGGGGTTCTCATTTGAAAAACGAAGTTTCGTATCGCCACAGGACACTATACTTAAGTGGCACGAAAAATCTCAAGAATATGAAAATATGGTCTTTGAGTATATTCAAGGATTCCAAAAATCAGATTTTGAAAAACTTCATTATTAAAGAAGCAAAAAAGGGGTGAGCATACTTATTGTTGGATCATCCTGTATGCATACTATTATGATGCTGTGTGGCTTTGTATCTGCATAAGTCTTGTGCAAAGTCGAGTCTCACAGCAAATAATGTCTACAAACATGTTAGTTGTATACTTGTATGAATTATTGATGATAAAGAAAATAAAAAGTCGCAGTGGTGGTGATAAAATTATATTGCTTCGGAGGTGCCGCCGTGGTAGAGGTAATAATATTGCGACCAGCGGAATTTCGCATCTTTACGGCAACCACCGCAGAGTCCAAAAAAAAGTAATGATTACGTTTTCGTCATTTTGTGATGAATGTTGTAAACATTTTCGACACTTCTGTGATTTTCGTTTCTCAGTACAACTCTATTCGAACTTCAAATATCGTGATTTTTGTTTGTTTTTGCTGCTTATCATCAATTTGGATTCCTTGATTTTCCGGATCGAAATTTTGTCTTAATTCTAATTTTCTGTAGTTTAGATTATATATTTCAGAATTTCGTAATATTCTTTAATACTTTCTCATCGTGTCCATAATGTTCAGAGTGCCCCAAATCTGAGAAACAGTCTTGTACCTATAATAGCTAACCGAAGAAAACACATTTCTTGACTTATTCGCGACCAATTCAATATATTTGTGGGTACATGACCTCCATTCCTCCTGCTCGCACCAATGGCGAATGTAAAGCCCCTCCGAAGAACTGTGTTCACGACATTTTCTGAACCCCTCCCACGTAAAAAAATTAATTACAACACAACGGTTTTCAGCACAAGCCACTCGAGTATAAATACCACACAGATCCGTATTAAATTGTAATGTTAATAATATTTTATACTATATGTGCGCAGCTACTTAAACGGTCGCGGGCGCATTGCACGTTGTAGGTGGGCACCGTTATGATATCCATACGTCTTATACTGGCTATTTTAATCGTTAATGTTTGATGAAAAGGAAAAAAAATTATTTTTAATTCCTCCGTACGAAATCGACGAAAAGTAAATAATTTATTATAAAAAAACGTTCGTTTACATTATTTTTTTCTGACGTCAAGAATTATCGTTAACTATATGATCAAACGTTTGATACAGTTTATTGGAAACGTCGGAAATCGTAATAATTATCTTATCGTAGAGATATTTCATTTATATCGATCCGTATAATATTCGATGATCTACCACGATGACGGTGATAATAATCGCGCTTTGAAATGAATACGCGAAACGCACTCTGCGCTGACGCGAAATGTTTAATATTATCCATCTCCTATATATACTTGATTTTGTATATCGTATATTATTTATGTTCGTAATAATATTTTATCGCTCAGCCAAGGGAATACCATCATCACTGTCATACCGGGTACGGAGGTTCGAATAGTTTTATCGTCGACTGAAATGTCTATAATATAACTATATATATTGTAATATATCATGTACGATTTCTACGAATGTACGATGACTATATTATCTATGTAGCGACGATGTGTATATTATAATAATTAATATAAACATATTTTATACAAACACTAGACGAATGTATAATATTATATATTGTAAACAACTATATATTATATATATATATAAACATACGTGCTGAAAAACGACCATCGAAATGTACACACAACGTAACCTAACCTAACCTGGGTAATGCGTATGGTTTTCGAACACTTTCGTCCTAGTCGAAATGCATCGTCCGTGCAAGGTGTGGGTTAATATTTTCTAAAAAAAAAAAAAAAAACCACAAAAACATATAATGCAATATGTAATCTTCTGCGCATACCTACCTATACCTAACCATAAATCACCAGATGATTTTGGAAAATATTATTATTTTATAGTTAATTTTATCGCAATAAAATATGATCTATTTGAATATGTATTTAAATTGTTGTACAACATCATCATTAGGAATAGGCGGTATACCTGCATGCAAGTAAAAAACAATACTACTTTTATCAAAATTATTAGTAGGTATTATCATTGATTATAAATATACTAGTATTTATAATCAATGGTATTATGTACCTACCTTATTACTCAGTTTTTTTTTTTTTTTAATAAATAATAAATAAAACGAACAACCAGGTGAACGCTGTTCCTATTACTTATGCCCCCACGAACATAATATTATTACGATAGTGTTCTTTGTAAGTAAAAAAAAAAAAAAAATGAAAGTGAACGACTTCGTAGTTCGCGCATTGGGCGTGGACACGAAAAAATTCGATTCCAAATGAACTTTCCGAAAACTAAGTACATGCCTATACCCATGCGTAAGAAGCCGGGTTCAATTACCCGAAACTCTTACGAAATGTCATCGTTAATCGCGATACAGTCATAAAAATTAATTAAAACGTTTTTGATGGTATTTATAATGGTATATTGCGATAATTACATGTCTCGCCCTCGTTTGGTTTCCCACTCTGCAACGAGGGCTGGGTGCAAGTCCTTTGCATATATTTTAATGTGCACATTAAATTGTGATTTTTTTTTTTTGTTTTCATACCGCATATGGACTTATTACGACGTCACGCCGTTTTCTAATATAATATTTTCGACTAGATGCGTTGACCGACTTTGTCCAGAAAAAAAACCAACTAATATAATATAATGTATATAAAATACGCAGAGCTCCGTGTCGGCATGACCCGCTGGCTCGGTCCGATCACTTTTGCGGACAAGTCATTAGTGTCGGTGTAGGTACCTGGTTTCGCAGACAAATCCGACTGAGATGGGCGACCACCTGTCCGTGCAGGGAGATTGGATACAGCTCGCGGCGTACTTCGGTTCGCAGTATTATGCGATAACTTCATTATTCGATCGGTTTAGGTCGTGTGTCTCCCCCGACGAAATGAATAACAACAATAATGCAAAAAAATGCACATTTCTAACGCGGCCGAGCGAGCGGTGGTTCCGCATGGACATATTTTGTTTTTGAAAAAGTCACCGCGAACACGCGACAGAGAATGGGGTACGGGGTGCAGTGTAAAAACTACGGTAAAAATACACCGTACATCCCGTACAGCATTTTTTACTGCAAGACCTCTCGATTTTCGGGGGGAGGGGGGTTGTACAAGTTGGGTCCATAAAAGTATTTGCTCAAACCCTGCTCCGCATATAAATGCGATGTATAAATTCAAAAAAATAAATGAGTGATTAGAGGATTCTCTGCCTTCCCCGGACACGGCCAACGTTATTAAATAATAATGTGTAACTGGTTTTTGAAAGAAAACTATATTAACATTTTAGGAAATTGTTTTTCACAATAATTTGTACAGTCACATTTTTGTAAAAAAAATTATATTGTAACGGTTATAGTTTTCATGTTTTCACTTTTCCAATCACAATTGACAACTGTGCGTAGGTACACTTTTAATTTTTCAACGTCCAAACAGAATGTTTTCCTGATTATCTCAATATAATATAAAGACATTGAATTCCGACCGAGTTATAGTTACTTTGTTGATTAGTTGTATAATTATTGAAGCTTCAATGAGAGAGGTATGGCGTAATGGTGCCCCGAAAAATGTTAATCCATTACTCCACAACTCACCAAATTTTAAACAGGTTACCCGCCGACTATAGATAATAATATTAACACCTCGTTGGAAAAGCGATTTGCAATTGTTAAAACATCAGAAAAATATTTTTCTCCGGAGTATAAAATTGAAAATGCATACTGTATAGGTGCTGCGATGCAAAATAATAATAAAACCTAAGCGCTGCATAATTTTTTTTTTTTCGAAAATGTTGTATTCTTGTGACTTTAAGTTATGTGAAAAAAAAATATTTCAAAAACTTCAACAGCACTCGACGGTAAAATCAATGTTTACCTCTAAAAAAAGTGCAATAGCTGGTCCTTCAGACTTCGGTTCCGTGAAATATGTACCTGTATACCTATACGGTTATAATATTATGTACTTAAATATTATACAATAGGTACATATCGTAATAATATTATACATCGCGTACCTATAATAAATAGTCGGGTAGTCGATAAAGGACGGCGTGTGCGTGATCACAATTAAGGGAGGTTAATTGGTGGATATTAATTTATAATGAAAAACGGGGCTTACAATAATTACGTCATAGTATACTGTAATACCCGCGTATGTGGTAATATAATTTATGGTATCATTATACAGATAAACTATCATATTTCTAAGCTGACTTCGCCGTGCGTACGTACCGGCATAACCGATAATATTATTTATAATCTACCCCGCTGTCGATGTGTATTGATAAACATGTTTAAACAGGTATAATACTGCACAGATCGACCGTCTGCAGGTGTTGGCAAATTCGTTTTTTTACGCGAAACGTACAATTATTTACGATCGACGGCAACGATTAGCGGTATAGTCGATTGGGCGGCACACGTACTCATATTTATTTTGTTTTATACACAGGTAAAAGTCGCAGCCGGGGTCATAACATTATCCGGAAACCGATGAATAAATGATGAAAAAAAAAAAAATGCTTTACATCATACCTACGTTCCAGTAGGGTCTTTTATTTTTTTTTTTTTTTGTTCATCGCGCCATCACAATCGCGTAATAACATCGATTTGATTTAAAATATTCATTACGAGTCTGCGGACGTGAATTGGACGGTATATTATAATATCCCCGGTCATAGCGGCTGACAGTTTTGACTCTCCGGTCCGCGACGAGTGTCCCGCTCCCGGCGTAGATGACGCTATAACATAATATAATATTATAATAATAATGTATAAACTGTATAAAGATTAGTTTACTAGAACAGACGGTACTTACATCGGCGAGGCGACTCATAATACAATAACGCCAGGACTGCGAATAAAAATTCTGCACGTACATCAACGTTCAATTCGGTGAAATATCCTCTAGACCTCACAAAATGTTTTGAGTAATATTCGAAAACAGCGCCCTTTTGAGTTGGGCAATCAGAATAGATGGGCATAACACGCGATTTAAAAAAAATAACAGTATCTAATAATAATAATAATTAGAAAACACTAATAGTGTTGCAAAGTATCAATAATACTGAGTAAATATACCTCAGTTCTAATTCTGTTTTTATTCCCATTCTTACACGGTTGAACCAGTTGTTTTAAGTAGGTGGTTTGGCGTTCGAAGACGAAAATTCAAATCACAAAACAAATAAATGTAGCCTCGACAAGGTGCGAATATTCTTTGTTCGAAATTATTGGTAGGTAGGTAAAGTATATTTTTAAACCAATTGATAGTCGAGAATTTGTGATAGTGTTTGACGTATTCCTACATAATAATATAGTTCTCGTAAAAAATATTCGTCTCCGCAAGACGTGCATCTATTTGCCACACATATGGACAGGCCACTCATAGGCGCAATTTTGGAGGGGGGCTTAGCAACTTCGATATTAAAATTAGCCCCCCCCAAAAACGTATATTTTAATTGAAGTATTAAATCCTTCATTAATTATCTAATCCATACATATTAGTATATTACAGTAAATGTTTGAAAAAAATTGTTTCTAAAGTTTAAATCTGGAAATACGAAACAAGCCCGTGCAAGGTGCAAGACGCAGAGCTTTATCCTAATAATTTATGTAAACTTTTATCATTATCTTTAACAATTCCAATTAGTTCTGCGATCATAGCAATGAGGAGATTGGCTTCGAACATCTATGAATCAAGGCAGATTTACAAATTTGTCGTTGATTTATGTAGAACGAGATTTATCAAACGAATTGTCCAACGAAAAAATATTAGATAAATTTGCAATTTCTAACCGAAGGTTTCAATTATAATAATATAAGTACTTAATAAATAAATTTAGGTATATTACATTTATTTACCTAAATGTTGTTATTTTTTTCATACAAATATTTTTAGTTTTTATTGATAGCTATATGCATTATAATAATATATTAAATGTATAAGAAAGTAGGCGAGAAGATATGATATCGTCGATATGATAATGTTTTTCTATTTTTATTTATTCTTTTAAACCGTCGGATTCGACTGCCGCACCATGCATATATATATATATATATATATACTCGTATACAGGGACGGCACACTTTTTTCGACCGAGTCCGAGTGAATAACGCACAAACCTCGACGACTGTTTTGACATGCGCACGCCTAAACGTCACGCGTTATACTAAAAAAAAAATTGTCGGTTCGCAGAGTTTACCGACGGACCAGAGGAGCCTGTACCCGTCGAACCTGTCGGCACCGGACGGAGGCGCGTATCCCGTGTGCGTCGTGTCCGGGTGGCCGGTGATGGATTCGAAAAAGAGTCACGCGGTGACGTTCGAAAACGGCAGGATGGCCATCAAGGACGACTGGACGAAGGTGATGACGGTGTCGAAAACCGTCCAGTCGTCGGCGGTGAAACAGACGTTGGAGTTCATCGGCAAATGGTGCGGACCGCCGGTGCAACAGTACTCGTTCCATTGAACGCGCGCGATCTCTTCGGTCGCGTCCGATTTCGTATTTTGGCCCTTGGGGGGGGGGGGGGGGATTCGGATTCAGCCCTCGGCCTCGACACGATCACCTCATACCGAAAAAAAAGTATACCCCGCACGACGAGCACCGAGTCACCAGCTCCGAATAATCTGCCGCCTACATACATGCCTTTCTCGCCACGTTTATTTAAACGTCGTAAAACCAGTCTGAACGGTCATCGCACAAGTACGTTAAATAATAATAATACACTAGTGAGTATTGTTGGTACATCGTAAAAACTTTTTTTTTTTAATGAAAAATGCAATATTAATGATAACATATTATTATACACTTTGAGAACTGTAAAATACATTAAGTTAAAATATATTAGGTATATCATAGAATTAATAAACATATTGAAACCGTGTAATGATTAAAACAATAAGAAAACTATTATCAAATGCCATATTATTTTTGCATAATACAAATTTAACTAATACACATTATAACCAGGGTTTAAGTTTAAAAATTCAAACACATTTTATTGTTACTCAATACACTTAGGAAGAGCGTATGCAATTTTCGACATACTCGACCAGAGCAATAGCGACCAGCTGTTATAGCCGGAGCCAATAGCCAATATAGTCATCAACCCACTGTGAACAAATCGCCCGCCGACGGAAGAGGTGCAAGGCCGCCTTTAACGCTGGGCAATTGTGCTAAATCCGGTAGATTTTGTAGGTGTGTGTTGACCTCTTGTCGCACTTGGCAAACTTTCTGAAGTTTTCCCTGATATTCCTGAAACGCAAAAACAGTACCAATCATTATTGATTATGCGTCCGAATGAATTCCGCCGCCGCCATCATGTTATCATGTTTTTTTGAAGTAAACTTAAAAAATAAATACGTTGTCGCAGGACGAAAGCTCGTAAACAGCATATTCCTGTCGAAAAAAATTCGAACAAACGAAACCGTTACTCCGGAAAGAAGAGTGAATGAACCGACATTCTGCAGGGTCACATCGAAAGGTTTTATTGAGTATAATCGTATATAAAGCCTATATATGCCATTCTTAAAATACACGTTTTTGATAAAATACTACCACTAAAAAGTTTGGTCGTATCGATGATTTATCTGACCGTAGATATTAGTGGCTAGATAGCTTTCAAAAACTTTAATAGTTCTAACGAAAATAATCGAAATTGTATGCATTTTCCTACATTTATCTTAAAAGTAAATATATAATAAGTATATAATATTGGCAGTTATAACTTATAGATACGGTAAAATATATTATGGTAACACATACGGTAACCATATAGTATATAGGTATTGTTGAGTCTATTTAGATTAAACTTAAAACTATAAATTATCCAAATTATGATGACAAGATTATAGCTTGCTACTTCATCACGAAAAAAGGAGAATTAGTTCTATTATTATTATAATTAATCATATTTTTGTATTATGTTATGAAATCAATATTAATTCGATTATAAAATTAAGGAATGGCTATAAGGATTTCAAATTTAAGTGGATTGGTTTTTATTAAGGTTTTATAAGTTTAATACATTTAAAAATAAATAATTTCCACGGTGTCATTTGATTATTCCAATAAAATTATAATTCACAAAGGAGTAACCGATTAAGTGTGAGGAAGAATACTATAAGCATTTCTAACTAGATAATTAGTATAGATATAAAATTGATAATAATTCTAAAATAAATATGATATTGTGTAATCAGAAAAATTGTGTATAGTTTGTTATAGAAGACGTTAATAATTGAAATACTCTTCATATTAATTTGTATATATATATTGTAAAAGTTTATTCTGTAAAAATGAAAAATGATTGTACGCATTTGCTTATGTACCTAGTACTTAAAAATACAACTAATTTTATAAGAGTTTAAGAGTTTTTATTGTTTAATTTATTCTCATTTGCAGAGAGATACCTTGTGTGTATTATAACATTTTTTTATAAGTAAACAGATATCATACAGAATAACTAATCTCGTTTCATTTATTTTAATTTCATCACTATAAGTTTATAATAATGATAAGCTCAGTATATTGGCACATCATTATATTTACCAACTTAAACGCATATTGAATGTTTCATCTTCAGTAAAAAAAAATATAGCGTATCCGTCAATTCCTGTAGGTCGAATTTCAATTCTAGGGGATGTGACACACATTTACAAACAATGAACGACTATTGTAGATACGTGAGTTTATATGGTTGGCCGTGCCGTGACTTATTCGAAACAGCTGAACAACAAAACGTTTGACCGATCGACCGAATAGCGGTCAGAAACGTTTGTATCCTCAATAAAATGTCTGTTATCACGTTCACACAATAGCGCACAACGGGTATGGGGGGGGGGGGGGCACCGAAACTGGAGCGACGAATGATTTAAAGAAATTTCATCCCATCTGTAGATCCCAGGGAGCCCTGACGGTAAAAACGGTCTTTGTATTTTATTGGTTTATTACTATAGTGCCAAAGACTTACTGACTGATAAAATAAAATACAAATATATGTTTGTATTCGAATAAGCACGACCTTTTTCGGACTATATCGCTCTCTGGAAGACCAGAAAAAGATATCACCCAAGACAGTCTCGTCAGATACCCCAGCTGAACGGGGAGGTCCCTGTGTGTTGTTTAAAATGTTAATGTGAGTTTGACGTAAGACTACACTGCGGATGCCACTTTATTCAAGAAACTTCAATTTGTGTGTTTCAAATTTTCATGATAAATACTATATTGTATTGTATATTTGTACATATTATGTAGATTGTAGGTGTAGGGATATGTTAGACTTGTGATTATTTTAACACCTACAGTTGGAGTGAGTAATAGCCAATTATATTTTTATCTAAAATATAATATTTATTGGCTAAGGTCATGAATCAGGTGAGTATAAAAAATATCTTCATTAATAAACTATATATATTTTTAAAAATCCCATCTTATCAGTTACTCTGATGGTAAATTTTAAAAAAATGTGTATATAACTTGCCTGTAATCTTTGTTCAGCTTGATCAATGAGGTCTCTTTGAGATTGAATGAAATCGTGCAACATAGAAAAGACCTTCTTGCGGTCTTCCATTTCACACACCAGTCTAGTGTTATAATCGGTTAACAATGCAACAGCATCATTTACTTTACGCAAAAGTTCTTCACCTTCGTCTTTACCTAAATACCATGAAACAGAAATCAAACATTATTAACAATGTATGTTAATTGCTAAAAATAGTAACATACAATAAAAAAATATATGAAAATGAAGGATTAGAAATTATGTATATTAAGATAACTATAATTTATTCCTACAGTATTTTAAAGTAAAATTCTACAATTATTACAATGGAGACAAAATACTAACTACCATCCATATCGGGAATAAATAAATGGATAAACAATATTCCACAAGGAATTACAAATTTTTAAGGCAGTGGGGTGATACACATTACACTGTACCCTTTTTTTTTCAATAGATACATGTGTATGGAACACCTACAATGTATTTAACATTGCAATTAATAATACATTTTAATTTCAATATTTACACTATGGTAAAATTATTATTAAAATGGTTGGATTACTGAAGGAAATGCTAACACAATATGTAGCACATAGAAATACAATTTTCCTTATCCATTCAAATTTTAACAAACATAATAATTTTCAATAATATATTACAGAAAATAAACAATATACACATTTTTTTTACTTTGATACACATTTTTAGAATTGAACAAGTTAATACAAAATAATAATAACCTTTTATCTGAGAAAGTAAACTGACATCAGCAATTTCTGGAGGAAGTTTAGAAATACGTTCTCGTACAACCGCATCACACGAAGGAGCATTCTCTAAATCCTGTAAATCAAAGTATGTACATTATTATGTAATAAATTAAATATAATAATATTTTTGAGTATATTAAAACAAGTTCCTGTGTAACACGTTAAAATTAACTATAATTATTGCATATTTAACTAAAAACTTTTATTATTTTTTTTTTTTGTCATGGATGTAAATAAACATAATGTAATGGACACATAACTTTTTTTCATAATCAAATTATGAATAATGAACTATAAGAATTTAGTGTATAATAACAGTAATTTAAAATTTAGATGAATGTCTGGTATCAAATACCAATCAACTTTTCTTGCCTTAAGATTTAAATACTTATAAATTAGTTAGCTCAATGTTTAATATTTGTACAACTCAATTTTGATAAAATTATTATGTATCAAAAAAATTAGTTAAACAATTTATGTTAATTTATCAAAAAATAAAAACACATGATATTACAATAACAAAAATAAGATCATTGATAGTACAAGTTCCTATAGAAAATGTTAATAACACAGACAGAAATGATGAACAAAATATTTGTTACATTAAAAAATCTTCCAAATATGTGCATATATTTAACAAGGTTTAAGGCTTAATGTAATTTATGTTAGGGTACATTTTAATTTTAACTTTTCGTCATCAAAAACATGATTTGTAAACAAAATGTATTTTATGTTACAAACAAGTAGGTAATAATTTCTGCTTTTGATTTAAGTATAGTCATGGTTTAAATTAATCCAATTAGTGTCTACTATATACCACCAAATCAGTTTACTTTTATTAGTACATTTATAATCTCAGTGCTTTTGAACAAAGAACATGGATTTTTTAGATCTTATAGAATTTGGTGAATTCAATTAAAAATAAATATTTCATTTTGAAAAAGTTGGAGATGTTGTTTTATAGCTTAGAGAAATACAGTCAGAAGTTATAAAAAAATATTAAAATACAGAAAAATATATTAATTGACGTTTCAAACATTTGATAAAAATGTTTTTGGTCTATAATTATTTTAGTAAATAACTCATCTATGTACATTTAGAGCTTTAATTAATTCTTCTGGTTCAGGAGGATCATTGACAGGAGTCTTGGGAGATAATGTTACATGTAATTCTTTGGTACCATCCACTTCAACAATAACTTCTTTATCTTTTTTTATGCCATTGTTTTGAAATTTTGTCTTTTTTGATTTGTGATTATGAGAATGTTTTACTTTTTTAACAGGTGGTTCATCTGTAGGCTTCTTTGCTGATTCTTTACCTAAACATTTAAAACAATTCAGTTGTTTATAGTTGACTATCAAATATTATTAAAATATTATACCAAAAGCATCCTTGAATTCATCTATTTGGACTTTACTATAAACACCTCTTTCTTCCCATATATTCAACAATCGTGTCAAACTCTGTCTGGTTTTAGAGGAACAGTTCTTCAGAGATATTTGCTTAAATGCTTTGGCCAGTTCTTTGCCAAACTCTTGCCCATATTCAGGACCTTTTTTTTTGCTATTCTGAATAATATCGTTAGCAAGGTACATTAACGTCAATTGTTTGGATTCTAAGCCTAGAACAAATAAGTTTTCATTAAAATTTACAAATATTTTCAAAAAACTAACATGAACAAAAAGACAATTACAAAATGCTTAAGTTAATATTTTTCTTTTTTATGCACATATACTACACAAATAAGAAATATATAAAAAAAACCCATATATGATATGGTATGTTGTGGGTACCTAATGTGTATAGCAACCATTGTTCTTTAATGACCAAACTTGTACAAGGTTTTATTTCCATTTATTGTCAGTATAATATTATGATTTGTGAATGATTTTGTACATTTAAGTGCAGAAACTGGAATATAAATAACTACTTAAAGATCTAGGAATTTTCTACACACTAATAAACACTTGCAAGGCGAAATCCAAAAAAACAAAAAAAAAAATGATTTACTAAAAATGTAAATTGATTAATTATCTACGTTGTACCTACTTAAAATTTTCAAATATTGTGTTTTTAACTTGAATAATAATGTATGGAAATATCAATACCAAACATGCTATATGCAATAGACGATATTTATTTTCAGAAAAAGAAATGTAACAACCTAGAACCACATATTTATGTAGGACATAAGAAATATAAAAATCTGAGAATATATTTATGAAATAGAAAACTACCTACTTCAGTATCTATTTTTTAAGTAATCTTACACCTGACAAATTCATAATATGAATATCAAATACCCGGTTATACGTAAAAAAAATTTTTTTTCAATTCCAAACCTACCTTAAAAACTTAAACATTTCTGAATAATTTTATGAAATAAATTCATGAAAAGGTTTAGTAGAAAATTCTTATACCTAGTTTTAAACTGTAATTTGTATAAAACAAAAAACAATATTATCAACATATTCATTAATAGTGGTACTGTTGGTTTCAAAATCATGTACTTATTCTAAAATATGTATCAAAACAAATTAATAATCACCCTGATAATAACTAGGTTAGTAGCAGTAAGTACTGTACTTACATACAGTAAGTATATACCCTCGTATATACCTAAAATGTTCATGTTTGTAATGCATAATACAATTTAAGAAATTAATAAAAGCTCTTTATTAATCAAAAAATAATGATGGAACGTGATAGTATTTTTTGTAATAAAGTATAAGCGAAATAAGAAATATTTGTTTTTATATATTTTCTATTTAAGTACTTAATATACAATATTTTTTTATTAACAGGTATTACATGATATTATACGTCAATCAACATAAAAAATAGTCCAAAGTATTTTTTTATTTGTAATTGTCGAATATTTTAGACACAGATTTCTCAAAGAAAATGCTGTAACTAAGGTAATGTGTAGAATATATAAAATATATCTATATTTAAGTAGATATATTTATTACAAATATAGCAGACATTTTATATTGTTATTACATAATTTTTGTATAGAAAATATTAAACAGTATGTAGGCATAGGACATCAGAATCCCAATAGCCATAAGCATATAGTATCTCTAACATATTTCATAAACTAAGTAGGAGAATCTCTTTACCTACAATAACAAATGAAGTATTAGGTTGTCACAAAATAAATTAAAGAGACCGTACAATCAATCTAACAATATTTTATTCTACTGATGTTTTTTACCTGCCAATATTTCTTTAGACCAAATCTTGACGACAGTGTGTGCATACTTCCTATGGTGAATTAACCAAAGGGATAGTGTCTGAATACTCTGCTGAGAAGAGTTCAGTTCTTTCAGTCGACTGTTCAGACTTCCTTCGGTGAAACCGGTCATGGTGTAATCCACTTGTTCTTTACATCCGACATCAACAGTGACAGCACAATTATACAGCCAATACCCAACAGTTATCACTGTCAACAATCCACATTTTTTCACGTAACCGACATGTTAAATTGTCATCCTGTTGGGGGAACATAGACTAATATAATATAATACGTTACTGACGAAACGAAGAAATAAATACGTACCCAAGTAAAGTTGGCAATTGGCACCGAGTCTTCTACAACGTAGGTAGGTATGTACCTAACCTACGTTCGCCGAGTACACAGGCAATGGGAAACCCTTGAACAACAACAAAAAAAAAAAACTGTTACGTGTGAGAATTATTACCTACTCGATAATGATGTACTCCGATTAATTATTATTATTTAATGGGCACACGACCGGCGACAATTATCAATAAGCATTTAACAGTTAAACATCAAGCACGCTCCGAGTGTTCAGACAGAAACAACAAAACAACAAATGCCTACCGAGTACCGGACGGCGGACACCAATTATACAGGCATACAGCAAAGCTCAACAACTGACAAAACTATCACATGTTTGATGTTTATACCTATATCACACGATACTGATTGGTCAAGAAAGACAAAAACCGAATACCAACCGCATAACCTCACCGCGAGTTAATAGATCTATGGCGCGACCACGACGGGATAGATTAATTATTTATCGCGTAACCGTGGTTGTAGATAACATTATCTGAATTCTGAAGTCGCTCATTATCAGCTCAACGCACTCGTTATCACGAGACAGGGTTATACAAATTATTTGATAACCCTTTCCCAAACTAAATAAATAAAATAATGTCAATCAGTTACAAATATTTAATATTCTGTTCTGTTAACTCATTTTCATATTGATTTCCTTATTTTTATTTTTCTAACTAAAAATAAAATATTAAAAAAAATTAGCTCATACTAAATTTAATATCATTAAGTGTAAAGGTACCTATTAAGGTATTTACTAAACATTTATTTTTATCGTTTTAAAGTTTCTGTTGGACTTAATTTACTCAAGAAATATACCATTCAAATTCTACTATCAACTTAAAAATTCCATACAGACCTTGTTAATTCAAACCGTTAATGAATGTTTGTTTAAACTTTGTGTTCATAAAAAATAAACAACCTCAAGATGGCATCAAACACATATGATGATTTAAATGTCGATGACTGTGAATTGTACGTTCAACGACATAACATACAACAAATTTTAAAAGACTGCATTGTCCAGCTATGTATTGTAAAACCAGAAAGGCCTTTAACATTTTTTAGACAATACTTTCAAAAATTGGAAATGGTGAGTACACTTTTTTAATTACTACATTATTACTTTATAAATTATGTGTTATAAGTATGCATATTAGTACGTGCAAAATGATTTAAACTCCAACACGTCGATACATAAATATGAATTATTGACATATTTTTTTTTACTTGTGTTTCATTAATAAATACCACATTTTGATGTTATAATATAAATGAGGTATATAAAATATAAAAAGAAGAATAGTTAAAAGTGAATGAAAATGTTTTAACAACACTGTATGCATATCATGGATAGATTGTGTTGAATCTTTAGTCAATAATAGCTGTATTACCTAGTAAATTATTAGTGTTATTTATTAAAATTACACCTTTGACATGCCTGTGTCTTGACGTCTCTGGGGGGGGGGGGGCATTTGATTTTGTAATGTACATTTTTAAGATTTATTCTTACAGTAGCTATTACTTATTTACAAGGTTATATTTATATTTGAGTAGATAGTTCTACTATGTGGAGTATTTCATATAGGTACCTAATCAACTTTTTTAATTGTATAAATATTTGTTAAACTTCCAATAAATACAGTAGGGTTTTGAAAATTGGGTAATAAATTATTATTAGTGATAACTTCATTACGTTTGTTATATTATTTTGTCCATACATAATTTATGTGTACCTGGATAAATAATTATTTTTAAATTTCAATAAGATACAGATTGTTGAATACATTTTCCTAAAGACTTAAGTAACATTTGAAACTGCTATAGATGATTGCAATATGCAATAAAATCAAATTAAATATATGTAGGTACTCGTGGCTTATTAAAAACTGTTCTAGTTTATCAATATTGAATTAATTCAATATTTTTACTAAATTAATGAATTCAAATTATTAATTTATGTATCTTTTTTCATAAACAATGTCGAAATAAAAATGTTTATCGATCATATTAAACAGAAGTGTGTATTGTATGTTCTATACTTACAATTTTATAAAATGCTCTGACTATAGATATATATAAGATTGTATGTACCTACATTACTAACCTTCAAAATCTATTCTCTTCATCTATACATTTATATTACCAGAAAAGATGACTATGTGTAATAAAAAAAAAAAACATCAGTTTAATATGGTTCATATATTTGGTTTGGGGTCTTATAAAATATATTCCATTTAATTATATTAATACTTGTGAAAAAATATATCTTTGAAAAATATGTTTTAAACAAATTTAAATTCACAATATCTTACATTTACAATAGCATTGGTCTAGAAAATACAAAATTATTTTGTGAAATATTTTATAAAATATAGTTTCTATGTACTACTAATTACTATTATAAATTCGTCACAAGTCATTAACATGTCTTAAAATCTAATTTGGATCTTGAACTATAGTTAACATGTAAAAATAATAGTAGTTTTAGTAAAAATATAGTTTAAAATTAAAAATGTATATAATATATAAAATGATGTAACCCATTTGACAATTAATAGTTGTTGGGTGTTTGGTATAATTAAGACCACTATAATTAATGTGGATTTGGTATCATCTTCCTTAGAATAATTATAGTACCAATATAAAAAACAAAACAAAAATGAAGTCATTCAAATGCATAATTAGGGGCTTACAAAAAAAAAAAATACTGACAATAATAATGTAATCATAATCGGACGAAATTAAATCATACAAACTTAATGGAGGCTACTAATCTTAAAATCTAAAAAAGGAATACTAAATTCTAACTTAATTTCTAAATGTACAGAATGAATTTATCATTCTTTATTCATTCAAATTTATAACACATTTTCAAGTAGTGTATAACATAATTTAGACACCATAATAAAATATTAAGTTAAACAAAAACTTAATGTAATACTTGTGTTGTGTCTCCCATTTACTTTGCTTTGTACTATTCAATAAGGTTTATTTTTTGTTAACATGTTAATACTACAATAAAAATAAAATAAACCAAGAGCCAATCATAATTCTATGTTTCTTATACTATAAAAAAAAAACTTTAATAATAATAATAAAATATTAAAATAAACTTAAAATGTTCTACTTTTGTTTATTTGTTCTGGTACATACATAATAGATTATAATAATATGTAATAATTTAACTTTAAAAAAATATATTATCAGGCCATAAAACATTACTCATTTTATTAGGTATTATACCAAAATAAGTAATTTAAAACATAGAATAGTTAGACAACATACATATTTTAACAACCCCAGTCAACTGACATTTAATTAACTAGTACAATAATATAAAAATTTACATTAAGTATAATCCCCTGAATTCAGAACAATATTTTGAATTGGATTTGTATTAAAGTAGTACCCGAAAATTGATTTAAATACAATACTTATTCAATCAATTACATTTACAATCATCAAAATATGTATAAAAAATAATTTATACTCATTCAGATGGCTTTTGGTTGATGTACTCTGGTTTCCATAGCTGATTGCAAAAGAAGTTATTTACTAAATTTATATCATTGCTGATGGCAGTCATCAACTGATCAGATACTTTCTTGCTATCTTCTTTATTAAAAAGTGCCATCAATGGCAAACAACCCTGTGCAAGATCCTTAGCTAAAGATACTTCTATTTGGTTTTCTTCTTTTTCCATCATACGTTTCATGTGCTTTTGACGAGCTTTAATTATCAATAATTCTCTAACAGTTTTTAAACGTTTATCTGATAAGCCAAACAGATTGAGAAATGCTTTTTGACAAACATCTACACAGTTGTAACGACTTAATGACTTTCTTGATGTTTCTGTTGAATCACTTTCTAAAGACTTGTCATTCTCTTCTTTAGAATCCAGAGACGCCACTGAAGATGTTTCATCAAAGTCTGATTCTTCATCTTTGTCAGAATCACAATTTATATCTGTAATATATATTGAGACAAATTACATAAGTTTTTTTAAATTTTACTAGAATACATCGATATGAGTGACTGAGGTACATTTTAACGTTTGATAAATAAAAAACAAAAAACAGGAAATGTCAATTATTTGTTAGAGATAATTTAATTGTACAAGAGCAAGGAATTCAATAAGCACACTGAAAACAAAAGTACCTAGTTTTATACTCTATTCCAAATAAGTCTGGAAAAATGAATGACAAAAACATGTTTGTGACTAGCCAGCAGCCTAATCACAACAAGTAACGATGGGTAGTGATAACTGTAGGCAATAGCAGATCTGCATGCACAATTTTTCCAGACTTAATTGAGTATACAATCGATCTATGAAGTTTTGGTGTTCAATCAATAGACTTTATGGAATAATCTCATTATATGTTGACTATTGATTTACCGATCAAGTTTATACTTGTAAAATTAATAATAGGTAATATTTTCAAATAAATTTATTACACAAATTATATTTATAATTGTAGTTTATTCTATAACAACATTTTTTATATGATATGAATTTAGTTTGTTAGATCTAAGTATTTAGTTTAAACAACCAATTGACTCAATACCTGTCTTATACCTTTAAGTTACCTATTTATTTAAAGATACCAAAATTATTTATAAAATAAATTGTTTTAATAAAACACTGTTGTAAGGCTCACTTGACATAAAATCCTCGGATACGAATGAAGGTATTCTGTACTTGCAATGAATTCTTCTCAACAATTTACCATTGGCTGTGGTCTCTTTACTAAACAAACGATTGGCAACAGGTCGAGCCTCAATAAACTTCTGTAAAAATTTATTTTGTACATCTTCGCTGTCCATTTCTCCAAACATTTTAAACAGCTCATCCTTAGATCGCTGAGGTACACGTTCTGAACATTTTTGGGGGCACTGGCACAGCGTGTCTGAAAATATAAATGCACAATTTATTAACGTTAGAAAGTGAACGTTCCGTGGATTATTGGTACATATTCTTCGATTACTTACCCGGTTGCGTTTTTGTCTCTTTCAGCTTTTTTATGACGTTGGTCTGCTCTGGACTCATGTCTGATGACATCTTTCTCTTATCACCAGTTGCCCCGATCACGTCGTCTGCAATGTTTTTCGGCTCTATCGGATCAGCCATAGTGCTTTCGTATATTGTATATAGGTATATTAAACACCTAATAATTATTAATTATATTGATATTATTGCGCCTACTGCTAATACTACTAAAATGTCCCTTTGCACTTAGTCGGTAGGAATGTCGTTTCGATTTCATAAAAACGAGCCTGGTCCGTAGAGGGTTAGTCGCGCTGTGGATTTAAGTGTTCGTTCGACTGTAATCCCAAAAGTCTGGGAATTGGCGGCAGTGGCAACGATAATTGTGGAAACCATACGAAATCTTAGCGGACGGCGCGAGGAGAAAAAAAACGGAAAGACTCCAAACGTGAACATTCGCCAAATCAGTGTTATTGTTTTCGACAGTGGAAAGGTGGGAAGAAACACATGCCTCACCGAGATACATTGCTGCCAACCATTCTCCCCAACCTCCCCGCCCTTGAGTATTGTGCGTTGACCCAGTGAGACGCGCCCCGCCGCCGCCACCCTAGCAACAATGTTGCAACGTGAGGACGACAAATAATATTATCATCATTCTGGTTATTACTATTATATCGTACAGAGTGATGACTAACCCCCGCGCTTTTTGTCAAAAGATGAACCAAACTAAAAACAATACTGACATTCACTCGATTCGTTTTGTTGTTGTCTCTTCCCCCTTTCCACCCGCCTCACATGGCACATGACGACCCAGACCTACGAGTTTTTCACGGTTCAGTAACACCGTTTCAATGTTAAATAAGTATTTTTTCGTAGTAGTCATCATAATGTACATCGCGCGAAGACCTGCACCAATAATAAAATGTGTACATACTAAAATCGTCGTTCGCGTGCGCCATACGATCGTGTATCGTTTACTACGATACGCGTTCATTCGAGTAAATAAACGACCGTATCCGACCACAAAAAACTACCCCTAATGTTATAGCACTCCAACTATATTATACAGGGGTCTCATTGTTTCGGGTTTCTCCCTCTGCCAGCATGGTATGGTATTGGAAATAGGAAAACCATAATTTTTTAGGTTATCTGCGAGTTCACAACTTAATTTTACTGCGCATTTGGGTATAAACGCCTCAGTGTTCACTGTTCAATATCGAAACTGAATCGTCGTGTGCTTACTTGTTCCCAGCACGCATGCGCGAGGGTATTCTTTTTTTTGTGTAATGCAAATATTTGAACTTTGATGTAGGTAATCAAATTGTCAAACTACGACTATTCAATGTTCGTTATAATAATTAATCAATTGTTATAACTCAATATCGCAGAACTTCGCAAGACGTTATGTAATTTTTTTGCTAGACGTTTATGTTTTAATTGAAGGCATTAGATCAGCCACGTCCAATTACATTCAGCCGCGGACACTATTGAATAGTTCAAAATTCTAATTCGATTTCGATACTGCGATAGGCCTCGAGTCGATAGGCCCTCGGCCATTCTATTGTCTCTGAATTAAATTTATTTTAATTATGTTAATTGAATTAGTAATTTTTCGATGTCGATGAATGTTTGTTTGGATAGCATTTTAATTATTTCAAATTTCAAATTTTGATCTCAAATAATAATAAATCACTCGATTATTTGTTAATTATTTTGGTGAAAACCCCATCGAATAGCCAATAGTTACAACAGGATGTAAACATGTCGATAGATCTTCTTATCAGTAACATTCCTCGTGCATATCTGTGAAGAATAATTGTTATAACTTATTGTGTGCGCGTGATCTGTCGCAGATTTAGTATTTCATCTAATCACTATTCACTTCCAGTTTCGGTGAACGTTTACGAGTTACGACTAACTGTTAGAAAACTAAAAATGAACGATTACTTATATAGTTCTATAATGTGAAATAATTAGGAATCAGTTAGATCGAATCCCGATTTTATAGATTTTTGAGGATAAAAAGAAATCGAAATCTAACCAATGAAATCTTCATCAAATAACGAGGAATCTGGTTAAATCAAATAAAAATCGATTATCGAATTTAATACTAACCGGGATGGGTAGTAAATATCAATCCTGAAATTAATCTGAATCGATAAAATTAATTTTGATTATCGCCTCCTCGAAAAGAATTGGAACCGAAAACTATTTTGTAATTATTGGTAATCACTAATCGATAATAATTGTTTTAGAAAGGAGAATCAGTGAATAAAATGATAACAATTAATAATTGAAAATAATAAAATATCGATGAATGGAAACTGTTCAATTAAAAATACCAATTGGTATAATTAAATAAATTAAAGTATATAAAAATATAATATACCAATCCCGATTATGGATACCGAATCATTCAATTCTACACTGGTACGAAATAAGAATTGGTAAATACTATCGAATCGCCCATAGTAATTATATTATATTATAATTTGTACTGTTTACGATTTAAATATTAAGCAATGACCCTCTTATAATTAAGTTTGTCAAAAAAAGTACCAACATTGTTAACGTATCTGGGTATAAACATATGCACCCGGTTCAGAAAACTTCAGTTTAGATCAACCAGAAATAGATATGTTTATATCTAGTTGTATAATATATGTGTTCAGTGTGCTTTTTGAAACTAGTGATTCTGAATTCTTACAGAAATAGGTATAGGTAGTACCTACTTATTTATTCTAGTAAATAATATTTACCAATATACGTAGGTGATTACTGATTATACTATGATTATATGTATAATAATACATAATTTTACTGTATTTTGCACCACCTACGACGATGTAGTAACTAATACTTTATCAAATTATAACACTGCATTATATTATTATAGCAAAAACGAACAAAGTCAAGGATTGCTTTAAAATAATTAGTAGGTAGATATAATAATATGTTAAACAAAAACGGTACGTAACATAAACTATTTGTCACATATAAGTCGCACAATTATAACAGATAGCTGTAGTATACTATAAGGTATTTTGAACCTATGTATTTTTAAATAGCTAATACCCTATTAAAGCCATTGCAGACAAATTATTTTTCTATTTAACTTTATGTATAAAAATGTAGTGTAAATACTTTCAAATTTGATGGAAAACACGCACTATGACTAGCTGAATAGTTCAATATAGAGTATATGTTATTTTAATAATCGATTATAATGGCAATTAGAGTATTAGCTAAAATAAGTTATAATTAATATTTACTAAAAAGTCGGTAAAGGTGCGTTATGTGCAGTAGACTTTGAACAGCCCGGCCGCCGTTGCACTGTGCGTCCATAAACGCCCACTATGTCCAGACAAATAGTTGCGTCCATATTTATATAAAAAATCGGGACAAACGATTTTGGCTGAGTTCTAAAAAATAATTGGATAATTTGTATAGATAGGTCTTTGTAAAGATGTTTTGAAGATAATGTTAGCGTGTTAGAATAAATAAGGCGTGTTGTTGGAACGAGTGACAGTACAGTTGTAGTTGGTAGAGTACAGGTTTTATAATCATCGTATAATACGCCAATACGACAATGTCTCATTGTTATTGCTAAACTTTGGTTTCAATAATATCATTAAAATCATACATATAATATAATATCAATTTGAATCTGAAAAATATTGCTTTATAATTTATTTAGTACCTATACCGTTTTTTTCTTTTACTCACATAATATAAAAATAACGAGACAAAAAGCGTCCCGTTTGAAGTTTGTTGGAACAAGTGGTCACGGAATCATTCTCATCTAGAGTCTACAGAAATAATGCACCTAAAGACAAACCGTATACTTTGCTTACTTTAATTAATTTAACAATTAACACAAAATATAAATATAAATATCTATATGCATTTAGAAAAATAAGTTATTTTAACGTGTTTTTTATGGCATGACCGACAGTCACACAATAAATAACATACTTTATGAAATTTTTCAATATATCATTTAGATAATGGCTTTAAATTGTATTATTTGAAAAAGGTGCATCATTTCATAAAAAAAATTATATTTTACTCTACGATCAATTTAAACCTAAATCTTGTTTTATATAATAATAAATTCTACTTTAAGGAATTATATTTAAAAAAAAAATATTGCTAGCATAAAATGTTCTTGCCCTCTTTTCATTTACATCATTGTTCGATTAATAATAGGTATTGACGCGAATACTCCATTTTACACACCATTCACGTTGTATCTATCAGCATTTTTTCAAGTGTCTATATACCGATTTATTATATTAATATCTATAATATCTACTAGTAATGTTTTCCATAAAAATTATTTATTTAGTAACATTTTTGTCGTTATTAATTATATTATGGATTATTCAAAATAAAATATATTACAATTTTTTATGATTATTCCAATTTATAAACATCAGTATTCATATAGTATCATCTATATCATGTGATATAGTTTGTTTATAAAGTAAAAATATTTTAATGAAGTTAGCTACGATCCACGGTAATCTTTATTAAACATCAAATACATATTTAAAATCTAATGTATAGGTAATTCGAAATAAATAATAATTACCCTAATCGCCACTATTAAATTATCGTTGAATTGTATTGCCGACGATTTAATATCAATTGAATTAGTTCATACTTCATAAATATAACCAATATAAATAAACCAAACTTAAACATAGCATTTCAATTTATCATTTCAATTTTAGCTATAATTTTTCTAAATAATTATGAATTATAAATGTGTTACACATATAATAATCTAATACCGTTCTGATGTCTGATGTTTAAGTATACAGTAGTCAGTGCCGCAACTAGGATTCTTGGGGCCCCGGACAAAGTCAATATATGGGGCCCCCCGGGGTCTATGTATATAATATTTTTTATAAGTTACTTATAAAAGTATAAATAATAATGGTGATTTTTTTTAAAAGCCTAAAAATATAATGTGAAGGCCCACTATACCCAGTGACCAGTGTATTATTATTAAAATATAATTTTACACACTTTTAGTGTTCTTTTTTTATTATAAATATTAATTAAAGCTTTTGTAATAATGTATGGTTCTAAAAAAAATATTGCATAGCAAAAAGATTGTTTGCACCTATATTATATTTAAACATTTAATTGTATAAAAAAAATCTTTACCAAATTTAAAATGATAAAAAATGTAGGTATCATAAACATGTACAAATAATAATAATTAATACGATATCAATTTATTATACTTATTACTTGATATAAGACATTAATTCAACAAATTTCATAATATATGGTATCTACTAGGTACTTATTTATATAGAAAAAAATAATTACAAACAATATGGAATGCATTTGTATAACTTAGTTCAAGTCATTGTAAATGTGTCATAAATCATAATACTTATAATAATATGTGCTATAGAAATAGAATCATTCAAATTAAGCACGGAAATTCATTTTTCTTGCTTTTAAATTAGCAAAGTCATTTATAACTTTTTCTAAATTTAATTCTAATGTACGAATTTATTTGTTCTATATTAAGTATAAATATATGCCTATATTAGGTAGTCAAACGATCTGGTGCTATAGAATTTCTCAGAAAGTTCTTAATAAGTTTTAACTTAGAAAATGATCTTTCTGCAGAGGCAACTGTAACAGGTAATACTGAGAATAGCATGCAGGCTCCTAGTACTTATAGAAAAATCATTTTTTAGGATAAATGTTGCAAGTTCACAAATTGTTTTTAAATTTTTGTCTATGATCATTTCCTTAAGAGAGATAAGTTGACTGGTAAACTCAGAACTTATATCTGATTGATATTTAATTACAAAGTCATATGATTCCTTAACAATTGCATTTTCTCCAGATTCAATAATTAATTGAGGTCTGAGAAAATCAAAAGTACTACATACTTTCTGCAGGCCTAAGAAACGGTTTTTCAATTGGCTTAATACAGTGTCGACAACAGGAAGGAACACTTTAATTCTGAAATTTTCTTCAGTTATTTCCAGTCTTCGGTCTCCATCAACATCATCAAAAATTTTTTTTGCAAATTGTGGTCGAGTTGCCTTATATTTGGTTGATATTCCCCATTTTAAACATAACAGTTTTGCATCGTCTACAACACTATCAAAATTTTCTCTTAATTTTTTAATCGATTATACCAATCGTATGCGTTCTCCAGTTGATCACGGGCTTTTTGTAAATCTGTATCTTTGTACTGCAAATTTTTTGATACTCCATGTAATGGAGGCAGTATTTTCTCCCATACACATAAAATTTAAAAAAAATCAAATGATTCAATTTTTTTCATTAAAGACATACTTTTTTTACATTTAAAATAGATGCGGGGAGCCGCCGTCGGGGCCCCCTGAGCCGACGATTAGTGGCCCTCTACAGGGGCATTGCCCCTGCTGCCCCTGCGGTTGTTGCGGCACTGACAGTAGTCTTACTTAATTAAATTAAAAGTTTAAATGATCATCCAACATGAAGATTAAATCTCCACCGTTTACAAAATTGCTTTTTTAGTTTAGTCTATTGCGGGAAAACTTTATTGGCCTGTAAAATGTTGCACCTATTGAAAGTATATCGTTTCCAAAGCTTATATCATTTCAAACTTCTATCTAAAAGTTTTCTCTCTGTTTTAATTATAGGAAGAAGTAATGTTTTGTGTGGTGTTTGACGAAGGTGTAAATTATGCTTAAAATTTTCAAGGTAAAAACTTTTCTATTGATAACTTTAGTCATACATGACAAACTTCATATTAAATCCTATTATAACAGCCACGAAGAAAGTTCCTCGACTTTTTTGTTCTTAATATATAATTTCACTCTACAACATGTCTGCGACTTCCAATTTTCTTAAACTGTTTGTTTACTGAGATTAGACGATTAATCTCTATGTCTATAGTTCTGATATTATCAAAATCTGCAAATTACTTCTCTGATATAATTTAATATTCATCAACCAATAGCAACCGAAGATCCCTTCCACTTTCTTAAATACAACAATTTTGCAGAGCTGATCTCTAAAACTATTTAATAAAATATGCCATACACAAAAAACTTAAATCAATAGATGTGGTGTATAGTACTAAATGTGTCTGTTCTCTATGTATTATATTCTTCTTGACATTACTACACTGTTTGCATAGACTTATTGTAAACAAATAAATCAATAACAATTTTTTTTAAGAGCAATGTTTTTCTTGATGTTGACTCTTAAACAATTTCAATAAATGTAAAAAAATCTTTTAGTATAGCATATTTTTTATTATTAATAACCAGGTATTAATTATGTATAACAAAATGCTTAGTTTTTTTTTTTATATATATTGTTCAAAAAAGACATCGTCAACAAAAGCCATTAGTCATATACGTTACATTGATTACATTTTTAATCTTAAATATAATAGTATTTTTAAATTAGATTGTACAAATCATATTTTCTTAAAAAAGTCAAGATTTGAAATGTGGTGTCTGCAATTGGTCCGAGGATTGCGTCTAAGGTGGTTGGGATGTTCAGCTGATGGAGTACTTCTGTGTATTGACGACATTCTGTGAAGATATGGTGGATTGTTAGTTCAGTACCATAGGTTGTGCAAATAGGTTTTTCGTCTTTTGATATGAAGTAACCGTTGGTTAATCGAGTATGCCCGATGCGAAGTCTGTTCATAATTACTCTTTCTCTTCTTTTCGTGAGGAAGTTAGGCCAACTGAATATGGAGTTTTTAATTTTTCTCAACTTGTTGTTTTGTTCGAGCCAGTGTGTTTGTCATTTGATTTTAGTCAGTTCTTTAATTTGGTTTTTTATGTCTGCGAATGAAGTGATATTTAATATGGGGATGGATATCTGTGTATTCTGCTGCTTTCTTAGCTTCTTGATCTGCCTTTTCATTGCCCTCTATGTCGCTGTGCCCCGGGATCCACACTAGTGAAATTTTGGTTTTTTTTTATGGCTTAGTTTTTAGCATATAATTTCTGACAATATTAAGGGATTGTTTCAAAACATTTTTTTTTATTGTTAAGTTTAATTAGTAAATAAATTGACTTGAAACATTTATTTTCTATTTTTATGAACAATAATTCTAAACTCGTTACAATAATATTATTATACTTTTGTGATATTTAGGTACTACATATTTTAAATAATATTAGTCAATTGTATAGGTTATATTATAACATTATTTCATTATTTATTTATTTTATAATATCATTATAGTTACTTTTAAATTAAAAATAGCCGAAGCATATTTTTCAAGATAAAAGTATTTATATGTTTAATATACGAGATTGCCAAATTTACAAATAAAAACTATTCATGAGATTTCAATTATATTTAGTTAGGTGAATCAATTTATTTGTAATTTTATGTATATAAGTATGAACTGTTGGGCTCATATATAATGATTTAATGATTAATTAGATATATTTTAAATCGTGTTTATTGCAAAAGATAAGATTTTTTTAAAGTTATCCAGGATTTTAAATGTTGAGGCGCTTGTATACGATGTTGATTTTTTTATATGATTATCATAATTTAATTTAAATACTTATAAATCAAATGGGTGTAGTAATTTATTGAACAGAACATATCTTGTCGTTAGTTCAAAATGGGGGAAGTACTTATTAACTTATTACTGATCATTTGTCAGGATATTATATTCTTGGACATTGACCACTTAAAAAAAATCTCATTTTTTTATCCAACAAATTTATATTTCAGGTAGAAATAATATCGATGATACAACTATTATATAAAGTCATCATTCACCAGTTAATCTATTATTTTTTTTAATCATTTAAATAGTGCGTGTAATGGCCGCAGTTATTAGTATAATCAAGTACTTCAACTAAATATTATTGAATGAAAATTAAATTATAAAATAATTTTACTGATAATTCAGCTAATTACCTATACCTACTGAATTTAGAATCCAACTTAATATATAAGTATTTGTTTACCAATACTATTAGTCACAATTAAAATTAAATTTAACTTCCCATAATTTATTTTGATATCGGTGCATTATAATATTATAATAGTATATTTTGTAAGAGTATTGTATGAGAGTTATTAAAGTACATATTATTGTATGATTTTATTAAGATTTTTTTTTTCTATGGTATCGAGGACCGGAGAAGGAACTATGTTGCCAATACTTCTCCTAATTGATTTTATTAAGATTGAAATAAGCCAATGTACGTTCTTAAATTAATATGACTGAAATAAAATATTATATAGTTATATCTATAGTATAACATTATAGCCTATTTAAACCTACCCTACGAGATTAATTTATTGTTGTGTTTACCAAGGTAAAAATATTGTTGTATTATTATATTATAAGGTTTAGCAGTGATAAATTGATTTAAAAATTTAATTTTTAAAAAACTTCTGATCGGAAGCTTGTTTTATAATATTTAATATTTATGGTTTTTTTGTTTGAGGTCAATGGTCTATGAGCAGTGCTATAATGAAAGTACTAGAAAATATTGTCAATTTCGTTTGAACAATAATAAATTGTTACCTGCAATAAAATTACCCATTCTAAACTAATGTTTATTTAAAAATTAAATTAGTGCAATAAATTAAATAATACATCAAAGTAATTTAATTCTGAATGTAAAATTAAGAGATTTAGGTAGGACAATGGCTGAAAACTATGACCCATCCTGTATATTCGTGTATACCTATAAACGACCAATGAACATTGAATACAATAAAATACATGACTATATTGAGCAGCGCACTATCCTCAATTCTTGCTCTACTAGAAACCCGGTCACTATATAGGTGTGCTCAATTTATAAATTGATTAATTTAATTTATTGCAGGTTTTTATAATTTATAGGTTATAGCAGAACATCATATACCACCTATACTAGAACTAGGTAGATAGCTAATTATTGTTTTATTTTACGATTCCGACAATACTTTGACAATGTAATAATAAAATCTACCCAATACTTTTCTATGTTTTCCAAACTTCATTAAGCTCCTTCGTTTAACCTGCCAGACGATTTAATTTTGAAAATTCTTTGGTTATATTTATGTAAAAAATAAAAGACATTTGTTTCTGTAAAAAAATAATGATATATTGTTTGAAGATTGTTGTTTCCACTCAGCTATTATACGATCAGCTCGTATTCGTAATTCGTATATTTATAAATCATATACATAATATTATAAAGGTAGGTACTCGTCGGGTTTTCACTTCAATTCTTTTCTCAAGCAGCAACTATATGCCTCAAACAGTTCCCTCTCCATACGTCTACCTTACGTTAGTGATGTGTATAATATAATAATACATAATATTTTACACACATGTACATACTTACACACACATAGTGTGGCTAGAAAGTTCAGCAACCCTAAATTTATAGTGGACATCACATTGCATGATGTTATCAGATATTGTGATGACGTGTAACAATTAACGATTAATTATAATAATGTGTAAACTGTACACCTTCAAATCTTATCAATTATTTACTTTTCTATATCTGACGTTTGGTATGGTATTAGCTTGGGTTCTTAAGTTCTTACTTCTAACTACCCACTAATTAAGGATTTCCAAACATCGTGGTAAAGATGCTCCGGGTCAAAGACTTCCGAAACTGAATCTTGGTGCCTTGGTAGTGCCAATACGATAAAACATTCATATTCGTGTTCAAAATGTACAGACAATTTTGGTCGTTGCTGTGTATGCATTAGTAATCTGTTTTGCTCCTGCAGTTATGCCATTGCCCGCCGTCGCGCGTCGTCCGGTCGCCGTTGCCCCGCGCATATATTTATATAATTCTATTTATTATTTTAGTCGGTGGATTTTATAGGAATACGAGAACGCTTGTGCAGAACAGTTGCTACTTGTCGTTCGTGTAGTCAAACAATTTATTGTATTTTACTTTTTTATCCTACATTAATTGCCGCAATAACGACGCTAGCCGCTTGGTCGCGCCTAAAGTTTTAAGCGACGAACTTTGAATCTTCCAGACGCCCCGTCGGAGTGTTCAAGCGTGCGCGTATACTATGAATATCGACGGGGCAGTTGCACGCGAGGCTCCGGGAAATGCATCGGCACGTACCCATACCGCTTATCCGGTATTTACCTACCTAGGTGTTTGCAAATTATATGCGGTTTACCGTGTATATTCGAGTTTCCCTTTCAGAATTCGATTTGAGACCTACCCCAAGTGAACGGATATAATAGGACGGCATTATAACGTGCGTGCGTGTCTATAAATGCAAAGTTCGCCCGCCCCCGTGCTCCTCACGCGCGTACGTGCGTAAACGTTTTGTACGTACATATTATTAATATTTATGCGTATATACTATGTGTATAATTATTATTGCCGCGCAGGCAACATAACTCGGTAATTCCGGTAACGTAGTCTCGTTTTTCGACGAGATCGTACAATAATACGCGTTTACGGGCACCGGCTATACCTGCCGCGGGTTTGCCGTGAATTTTATTGCATTATGCGATGCGGACGGCTAATATATATCAGAGATCGCGGGTTTCCCCGCGGGCGTTTATGACGCGCGTGATACGACGGTTGTCCGCCTGGCAGCGCGGCGGCCGCGGCGGAACTTTCGCGTTCGCAGCGCCAAAGGGGGCGTCGTCGTCGTACACAAAGTTCCCCCACCGCCGCTTGCCCCTACCAATACTGCTGCACCATACGTATACGTATACGCGTATACTTATATATTTATTATGTACACGCGTGTATATATATATATATATAATATGTGCGTGTATATATATATATATATATAAATACTCGGCCGGGCATCCGAGGACTCCCCGCACCACCTCCCCCCCCCGCTTTTACACTCTCCTCGCGGCGGCGTTTCTGTCGTTCGTACCGTTTGGCCGCCCGCACGGTCGCCTAGAGTATAGATACGCTGCCGCCGCCGCCGCCGACGCCGGTGTCTCGTGTCGTGTGCCGCGTTTACACGCCGTCCCATCGTATTTTGGATTATTATTAAAATACACCGCGATATATCATATAGTAACGGTAGTAGTATTGTTTAAAATACGACGGTTGTAGTACGCTCCGGGTTTTTTTTTTTATCTTCGATAAAAAATTACAAACGTTTTTCTCGCCATCCTATAATAAATAGAAAAACAAAACATTTTAATACGAGAACAATCTCAACAACACATTACGCGACACCGTCGTTGGGTCGAAAACAAAACTATAAAAAAATCGTCACATCGTAATAATATATTTTTGGATTTTTCAAACCACAATATAATTATTTTCCATTGCGAGGAAAAAAAAATCAAAATATACCGTCCGATTCATCGTTTTATGACATCGTTGCGAATTCCCACGTAAAACCATGTCGGCCACCAAGGTATACTATTTGAACGATTTTTTTCTACTTTTTAGTTTTTAAGGTTACACGAATAGTCGTGTATGTATATTCTACACTTCTACAGCTTATCCTAACATACAATATTATTATGTGAATTATATTATAATATACTATAGTTCAAAATCTACCTTACATGACTATCGTCTATGAGTAAAACACCTATGCACTGTTGTTGGTACGGTATATAGTAATATTTCATTATTGTACTAGGTTAAAGATGAGAAAAAAACATTAGTTTTAATAATTGTTAACCGTGTGGATTTTATGGAGACGAGGGTTGACATATTGCACTGAAAAGGGGGAAAGAAGATGACAACTATTGGCACATTCACAGAATAAGTGAAATTCGGGTTTTCATTAAGTTTATCTTATTTTTGAATAAAACATGAACTTCGGAAAAGGTTTGTTTTGTATATTATCTACATTTGTGTGTGTATGCGTAATAAATAATTCGAATCGTATAAATACGCTCACATGTGTGTGTGTATAAATACGAGCATCGGATGCGTGTGTGCCAATGATTTAATATAATTGCGTGGTGGGAAAAAACTGGTTTAAACCCATATGCGATTTATGGTCGTCAAGCTTATACATGGTGTATAAGTATGCTACTATCTAGGTACTACTTCCATCTAGGTATAGAAAGCAATCCGATGACATTACAACAAAAAATAAATAAAAAATAATAACTATTATTTCAAACGATCAATTCGTACAACCTAATAAATTATGTGGTTTTATTTGAACAGATTAGTTATGTCAAGTTAATGTCCTTTGAATTTAACTGTTCATTGACGGTTATAAATAATGATTATTTAATTAAACAAAAAAAAATTAATTTTTTAAAATAGTGTATTTGAATGTGTAAAAAATGAATACTTGGATATAAACATACTGATACTGTACACTTTGTACAGGTATTTCTATTGAAATGCATTAATTTGATTTTGAAAATGTTGTTTACAACATTCGAATTCTTTTAGATCACATGCATGTAGAAAAATATCTTTATATCAAATTATCAACATTGTACTACAACAGTATAAATGTTTTTTTCCATTATTTATTAAATTAAGAAATTTATATTTCAACATTTTAATGTATAAATACGTATTTTTATGAAATCTCATATCGTTTTGTAAGATGAGACACTTTATATATTTTTCGTAATAAATGAGACAAGGTATTTTCTTTTTTTTTATTTGATATATAATATACACATAATATTATTAGTAGAATAAATTATATTTCAACCATCTAATGACAGATATATTCAAAACATGTATTATCTTATTATTTATTAATAAATGCATTGCTTTTAAAGTGTAAACAAAAATGGTATTAACATTAAAATATCTTCTTAACTTCCAAATATATACTACCAATTACATTTTTTGCTAATTATATTATAATTTATTTTATTATTCTATAGTAGATAAAAGAACTATACGAAGTTTGATCTATTTTTATTTTCAGTATATTTATTTGTAATCCTTTAGTAACACATCAGTAAACATTTACACTGTGTAAAATTAAATTGTGTTATATCATATTAACGTAATACCCAAACATGTGTTATCGTTTTAAATTGTATATTAAATTACAAAAAAATATCGAATTTTCACTAGCTGTAGAAAAAAAAAAAAGTTGATGAAATGTACAATTTTCTAAAAATCAATTTTGACTTTTTAATAATATTACATGGGTATTCCTAATTTTAGTATACTTATTAAAATAATCCAATGAATTTTTAATTTTGTGACATTAGTTTAATTCAATTTTATATTTATACGAAATATATTATATTGTGACATAATTTGAAAAATATATTCATGTATTATATGTATAAAATGTATTATTAGGTATAATGTATATAATATTATTTAAGGTTTTTTTTGTTTTTGTCTTAGGTATTTATTTTGACACGTAACTTTTATTTAATAATAATCTTAAGCCTTTGCAGATATATATTATTAAGCTTTTAAGTATTTTTGTTGTGATAAATTATACTCATGAATCTTATTTGAAGTTTTATATTTCAACATAATCGACAAGTTCGAAATAGTAACGTCGATTCCGTGAATAAATGTTTAATGTTTTGAAATGTCTGTACCATTGAACTTCATAAATTATTTGAATATATATGTTTATATTTTATCTTCTTCATGTATACACATCTTATGCTACGAGTATGGTCGAATGGTTTTCATTTCCAATCCGGAGGATTTGAAGAGAACGAAAAGAGTTCTGATGTCCGATTCGTCTGTCTACATGTCTTTTACGTCGAATAACTGTTATGTGGTCGAATTTTTGTACGTCTGCTTCGATAAATCGACATTTTCTTTTCTAGATTCATAGCAAAATGGTTTAAACATGACCTTTTCTATGATTTAAAAACTGAAATGTAAATATATATTTTATATAGGTTGAACAATATCACATTGGTTGCCAATGTTATTAATACATTTTTTTTTCTCAGAAATATGTACTTTTAAATTGTTATAGTCACTACTCATTATAGGTAGTCATAATATAATTTTTTTTTTATGCAATTTAATTGGATCTTATAGACATTATTATGATGTTTTTAACGTTTGATCTTATACTTCCATTACTAATCTTCGATTTATAGTTACGGTAATGGTATGAGTAGTATATAGGCTCCCATTTAATAAGTTTTCTAATCCGAATAGATCACTTTTTATAAAAACAGTTTTAATATTTGAAAAAGACAATTCTGTAAAATGTTTTTTAGACACCATCAGTTTTTATTTAAAATTTCTGCGTTTAAACATATAAAGTTATACTTGTTAAAAGTTGTAAATAAGTTGTATTAATTCACTATAAGATAAGAATTAACTAAATTATGACTTTAAATTTAAATACAGTGCAATTATTGTAGAAGTTGCCTGCATAAAATGCCATTGTTATACAAATAATACTTTAAAATTAAATAGGAAAATAAAAAGTTAGAAATAATATTGATAATTAATAACTATACGTTTTTTTAACAATCCTAGTATAGTAATTACTTACGTTAACGACTCTAAAACACGTGTAATTATTTTTTATCACGCCTTTAAATTTGAAATGGTAAAATAAATTATTATTAATGCTTCTTCAGCTCTTCACAATACTATTAAACAGTATTAATGAGTTGTATATTTATTTAATGTCACATGTATGTTTGAGTGCGTTGAAAATATTCTTAAAAATTATTTCATAAAACAAAGATTTTTTTATAAACCATTATGATTAAACTCTATAAGAACCATTTCATCTAAAATAGCTGAATTCTAAAAAGATATAGTTAGTTTGTAACAATGATATCAACGAACACAATAATGTCACGGCGTCGTAATGAATAAAAAAAAATAAAAAATTATAAATCTAATTTAACATTGTATTATATAGTTAGACCGTTATTATAAGAAACATTTAGTTCAATTAGTACAAAACATCCTACCTAATCTAAACTTTCATAATAGTGAAACATGTGCAATATACGGGTAATGGTGTTCGTAAATCAAACGTCATTTTCTATTACGACCCCAGTCGAAGAAGCTATTGCAATTTAAAAGCTGTCAATCAAAAACTGTGTTACACGTTCTATATTGGTTTCGTATTTTATACTTATTCAAAATCAACTATGAAACATCAACATCACACCTTCAAATCGTGTTATGCCATGACTAATACAATTTGTGGATATACGTTGTGATATATTTATTGTATTAACAATGTTTGTTGTGTTTTATTCTCAATATTATTGATTTTTGACGTTTAAACCCAAACCACACACGTTTATGTTGTGCTTGCATTCCCGGCTTCTGGAAGGTGTGTTTTAGCCTTATTACATTAAATGAGTTAATCGATTGAAACAAATAAAGCTAGACAACTTTATTGGCAACAAATTAAGTACTGTATTGTTCTATGTACAACCGGAATAGGATAATAATGTTCTATTAGATGCTGTATCATTTGTTCCAAAAAGAATACACTGTTCTTTTGATCAAGATTTTATTTTTTAATTTCCATCGGCATAAACGTTAATTTTTGATGTTAGATGTTAACATTTTGTCTAAATCATAATATTTTTCCTTATGTGTAAGAATTCAAATACAATTTAACATAATATCTATTCGGTTTGAACATTGATTAAAATAGGTGCAATGTCATGTAATCTAGATGTGTATACATTATGATAATTTTTTTCTTGTATATTTTCTGTCTTTTATTATTGTGTTTAGATCTTCTACAGAATACAAAAATAATTCGTGATATATTTCAATATTCTTATTGCTAATATAGAAATATTGTACATAATGAGTACCTATTAGCAAAGTATATAATGTGTATAATGTATATATATTAGTAATTACAGTTACAGGTTTTTTAGTATTAAATATTTCACTTGAAACTCAACCTAGTGTTAACATATAATATATAATTTAATTGGAATATTCGGTTTGTTTATATCAAACGTATAATATGGTCGAATAAAATAGAACTCCTGCAGTGGTGGTTATAATATGTCCGTTGTACTACGTATGTTCAAATGTTTCCTCGGATCTGCAATCCATTATACTTTCGATGTCAAATTTTTCAATTTGATCAATGCTTAGTCTTTGTGCAGACTTTTTAAAGTCTAATCGTGTCGTCGATTCGGTAAAATGTATTATTGCACTAAACACCTAAAGTGTGCTTTCATATATATAAAAAAAACTTTTAATTAATTTATATATAAATAAACAGCAATAAGTAGTAGCAAACAGTAGCATGAAACAGTAATATAGAATGTAATTGAACAATTCTGCAATGTATACAAATTATGGTTTTACTTTTACTAGGTGGATAATGTAACTATAATAATTATTATTTCCTTGACGTTAAAGATGTTTCAAAACAAATTTAGCCTTGTTTTGGGAAATCAACATTTCAAAAGCGCTAATGAAATATAAAATGCTAATTTTTTAAACCCAGAAAAAATACAGTTGGGGTGTGATCTGTATTGAATTTGTTTTATTCCGCTCGGTTATAGTTATAGTTACGTATGCTGTATTGTGTGAAGAAAGAAAAAAACGCCGCCGTTGAATTATTTCTATGCCTTTGAATCGAAATCCGTGAGTCGTTTATCAATCCTGCAAAGTTTGCACCAATGTCACAGCGATCCCGCAGCTCTCGTCGTCATCGGAATGACACTATATGACCGCAATAGCTATAGTATTGCGCAACGACTTTCTTTTTATATTATCATTTTTTTGGCGACGTTATTTTGTACGTTCTTCGTGACTTACCGAATTCACAACGGTTGCCGGAATGTCGCCCACGCAAGCCTACTATTTTGTAAACTCTGTAACGCGTTATAAATGCGGCCAAGTCCCCGGCCTCGTCTGTGCTGCATCCATGCCTATGCGGCGAGCTCGTTCTCACTACGTATACATAACATTCGCTTTAATTATAAAAAAAACCCGATTTTATCGTGTGAATTAATCGAATATTATATTAGATATGTACATATATATCATAGCCGTCTTTACGTGTCTGACGTCTGTAGAACTAACCGAAAAATTTAAATTAACTCAAAACTTATTTGATTTTTTTTGTGAAGGGAAAAAATGGTTTCATACACGAAATACTTCCCAAAAATATTACTCTTGGACAGATTATCAGCAAAACTTTTCCAAATATGATGGTTAATAATTTTATGCTGAGTGCAACAGAATTATTAGCTGATAATTGTAATTACCATAATTATAATATAGGATCATTTGTTATGATCAATATCTTAACATTTATTTTAAATGTATAATCGCCAATAATCATAATATAATATCTATAAGAAGAAAACTTTTTTTTTTTTTAATGTATAATAGTAGGTATACGATATTTCGTAATAACGCTTAGTTAGGTTGTTAACCACATTTTTCAGGTCTTTCCGGTACACTCTCTGTATAACATAATATATATTTTTACACCAAGTGTCCAAGTATAGCGTACGCAGTTAACAAGCTTGGGTGCAGTCGTAGTATTCCGTCGCCACTATCGTCACCGCCGCCGCACCGTCGAGATTTTTCACGTGTTCGGAGGTTCGGAAAATCTACATAAGTAGGGTAATTTTTTTTCCCGGAGTACAATAAAACGCATAAATCCTACTCTTGCGTAGGCGAGAAAAATGACGCACACATTCGTATATTATAATATTTGAATGCCAGTTCGAACAACGTGCTGTCGTAAAGGCCGTGGGTGGAGGGGTATCGTAAATCAAAGATTTAGCTGCTCGTGTTTGCACGTGAAATTCCCGCTTCGCACCCGCGCACCGGCCAGGTTGTGCGAGTTGCGTAATTATATTATATTATTTTGTCGAACGTACACACCAGTTACGACGCACAAAACACTCATAGTTTACCTACACATGTTTAACCTGCGGAAATAGATAGGTACCTCCGATTGGTTGAATAAGCCACAGTATTTCATAGCGATAACATAATAATTAATAAAAACAAAAAAAAATTATCATTATATTATTACGATGACATAAGGAACGCATGAACCAAATACGTCACTTTTCCATTAGCGCCTGTCCATTTAGGTCGTATAGACAAAATTTTACTTCCACTATTGCTGCGCAATGGTTTTTATTTCTGTATCGAATATCCGTGTCAATCAAAATGGATATTGCGATAGATTAAAATGTTTTATTAATTACGATGATATTTTACACTGGCAAATTATTTCCAATAGAAATATTACTCAAGATATTATCGACATTATTGGAACTCGATACAATTTTTACGCATCAACGATATATTTAGCAATAGCCATTTCAGTAATTGATTTGTACACCTTTATTAGAAGACTATTAAAAACCATTAAGAATAACATTGAATAAAATACTTTTTTCCTTATTATAGATATAATACGTATGATACATAATATTATTTAACAGACATATTATTAGGTATGATTTATTATTATTATTTTGTTAGTTTAATCAACTAACAGTTTATTATATCATCACGCATTATTGGGTTTAACTTACATTTTGATCATACAAATATTTGCTAAAATCTTATTCATTATACATTTTTTTCATTTTATGTACAAAACATTGTTAAAAAAAAATGTTTTAAAAGTACTTACCCGGGAAATTCTTTCTGAGTAAACAAAACGAGATTAAAAAATCGTTTTGCTAGCGTGAAATTCTGCTAACTGGGTATACCTTTGTACTATACTATAGTTGCGGTTAGGGTTAAAAATGAATTGACCCTTTGGACGGAGCCATTTTTTAGCGGCAATGGATGTATGCCATATCTAACATTTTAAACCATAAACGCGACCATACACTTACTTTTTTGACATGACCTCTTAAATTTTAAAATAACCCTCGAAATGATCATTTTAATAATCCAATGAAAACTGAAGAAAAACATTTAGACAACCTATTATGTCCGCATTTAATGTCGCTTTTATAGTCACTCTTTTAACCCAAATTAATAAAAAAAAAATCACCAACGTGTGTTTAATATTATCTATGAATGTTTGAATAAAATATTATTTATCGCCTATCAATTCGAATGTACTATAATTTTGTTTCGTGGTACATTAAGTCATTAAATGTACAATTTACGAAGGTAAACAATTTTTATGAGTGAATATTTATAAAATATATTCGCTGTTATTATTATTATTATTATTATTTAGTATGATCGATGAACATTTATAACATAGTTTTGCCGGCTCACGTCAAAGTAATAGTTAACATGTTACCACAATGGCTTTTTGCTAAGGTTTTGTGTTCTCTTATATAGCCTATGCATATTATAAGTGTTTATGACCTTCTGTGACATAATAATATTCGGAATATACTTAATTCGTAGCTCTTTAATTCAATCAAACACAGAATTCGCTGACCCTTTGCAGAAATGTAATTTACACATATATCCCATGTCCACCCTGATTAACATATTAATGCACCGATCATTAAATATCTAAAAGATTTCAGTAATACTACGACTATAGGCCAAAACCAAACAAAATATCGCTACTTTAACCCTGCAGAGTGCCACAAGATGCGTACTCTTTTCTGGTGACACTGATAGTTCGTACTACGACGTGAAATACTGTCTGTCTGTCTCACTAACTTAAACTTTAATATAATATTGTTTTATCCAATATTGTTTATCAGTTATCACTAACTAAAACATTTTTTTTTTCAAATTTTTGATATTTTATGTATATGTATATAATTTAAGTGCGTGTATTAGAAAATCAATTTTAGAAAGAGGATGCGTAGAAGGATGGTTCAGAGTACCTACAACAATTTAAATGACAGCTTATATTATGAAATATTACTCATCTGTAGGAAAGGGGCATTATTTTAGATTTACTGATTGTGCGAAAATATTTTTTAAAAGATAACGAAAGTTACTAACGAAAAATAATTATAATTGCCTAATAATAATTTATTTTGATATTAGTGAAATTTATTGTTGTACAATAATTGTATTTATTAAATGGCTACATATTATGTACTATATGTGTGTACTATATGTGCCTATATATGTACCTATGTGTATTCGCGTGTATTTGTATTTGAATATAAAGTAGGTAGGTACCTATTAGGTATATATTCTTAAACATTTTTTTTTCTTAAACAAGACAAATTATAATTTGATATAATCGAAATTAATAAAAATTGTTAATAAATGTAACCATTTGATTGAAAATTGGTGTTGTATTTTGTGGTATCTATAGTTTTAGTGGATAACATGGGGATGGCTTTTATACTGATTTTTTTGTATTTTCAACGAAATAGATTTAGGAATAAGTTCTCGAAAATATCCTCTACAGCACATATTATTTTGAGGAGAGACGTTAACTATTACAACATGCTATTATTTTAAACATATATTAAATTAAATAAAAAAATACCGAACATTCGAATTGTCTCTACAACCACAATTGTTTTTTAATCAACTGAATGATTTGAGATGTATAATAATCCAATTTATGAGACCAACTAATAATACTACTTAATACATGTATAGTAATTTTATACATTATACTGTTGTATATAGTGTTCTGTATCAATTTCAGCATTTGTTTATTGTACTATGATACGTATGTTACGAAATGGAAAACTCAGGGAATATTTATTTACTGTGATATTAAATGTATTATTAAGGTACTCTATAAAAGTTTTTTGGATTTAATAAAAATTATATTAAATAACTAAATAATGCAAAGAATATTATGTTAACTTTAAATTTAATTATACGTCATGTTCTCTTTGAAATATCAATTCATAAATTAAAATTTGTTTCATTCATTTTACATGATGTACAATGTATTGAATATAATATTTATTACAATTTGTGTACTTATATGTATATTGTTCCGGTTCCCATGTTTCTATTGCGGAATGCTGTTATAATTTGACCACCGGCAATTGAGATTCGTTTTTTATTGGTCTATATAGATAATAGGTATACGGCCAGGCGCCTGCACCATGTTTTCCCGTTTTTTGGTGTTGGCAAAATGGGAAAACCGAACAATACAATTGGCTTGCCCTGTGTTTTTTATTTTTATTTTAAACGCATCGATGGAAACGTTCGGAAAACCTTAAAGGCGTTTAAAAATAAAAATGAAATTTTTCTAATTTATTAGTTTAAATGGCCTGCAGATATTTTGTTTACCTTTCTATGAAAGGTCAACACTGCTCTTGTCAAATAAGAAACCTTTTCATTGAACTAAATAATTTGCACGCAGCCTTAATCGTGATTTTCTTTGTAAATCCGTACAAACACGCTCTCGGCTATATTGTATAGTCACTATACTATAGTATATACACTTCAAGGCTCTTATTTTTATATTCTTTTGTCGGACTCTTTATGATCTCCGTCGTAGTTCGCTCGACCAGCAATAGTCGATTTATTTCATACAGATTTCCACCTATATATAAAATTGTAATTTTGTAACTTCTATATTATTATATCAACCTTGTGCGTATCGTTTGTGGTTGTGGCAGGGGTTTGAAAAAAAAATATGTAACGAATTATGTTTTTTCGTGTTTCTAAATAATATGTACACCAGGAATGTTGGCTACCGGATTTAAAACTATAAATAGATAGGTCAACTGACGTCAGATCGTCTTCACACTGGCGTCTAAACAAGGTGTATTCAGCATATAACTGCCGCTCGCGAGAACCGTTTCCCAAGTATTGTTATTGCGTTTCCCCTATGCGTGCTCAGCACAATGTTTTTTTTTTATCGTTCGGTTTAATTGATTAAACGAAAAATGGTTGGCGTTTGGTAATTATATTGGATATTATATTCGTAACATCAAACAATGCTAGTCACGAACACGAGGCATCACGATATATTATCTATTATTATTATTATTATTATTATAGTCTCCTTATGTGCACCTACGCGTATATCTTAACAGCAAACGTTATTGGATCGTTCACCCGCGTACCTTTGATACACGATAATCATTGCGATTTGGCATTCTATATTGATCGTTTTGACGTGCATTATTATTGCAATCAAAAGTAACTACAATAAACGTACGATCATATTATATAGCTATATTATTATTATGATATTTTGTATGTATTATTTTTTAAATTGAAATAATTGTTGGATGGAAGGAGGTGACATATATAGGTAACATATTACCATTTATTGTTTCGCGTCGTTCGGTGCGAAATAAGTTTTTGACGAGGGTGCATTGCACTGGATCAAGTATAAATATTGTATGTTTATTATTATTATGTGGATATATACCTATTTACTAACATTTTTTTCCTTGGGAATAATGTTTTAAAATTCCGAATAAGTGTATTATACACGAGTATTATTGCGTTACTTTTACAAAGATGAAGATATAGAAGGCGAAGGACAAACACATTGACATAAAAAAAAAATTTAATTTGAGATTGAGCTATATATCGTTGTAATCTTAGAATATATCTGTCGTTTTTGCTTGTACTTCGAGTGTTCAATCCGTCTAGAAATCTGACCTCTATTATACGCAATTTGGAAATGTTATCCTTTAATTTCACCTGATAGTAGTGTATCTTTGATAATATTTTTTCAGCATAAAATTATAAAAAGAAGAGCTATTATATACTCTTCAATTTAATTTTCTTTGTACAATCAAATGAAATTTATATTATCAAACAATAGTCATAATAGCTTTATATTACTTGTATTCTGTTCTTTCGAAATTGAAAAGAACTACTTAAATATTAATCCTTTTTAAAATATATGATGTAATGTAGGTAAATATATTTTATAAGTAATTAAAAATGTTTCTCGAATTAATGATAACTGCCTATATTATATTTCTAAGAAATAATTATTTTAAATATCTATTCAGTTATTTCCATTGCATATAAAATGCTAATAAATTTAATTATTTTTCTTTTATACACTCACTTATCAGTTATCGGCAATCTCACTTTATTTTACCTAGTTATAGCATTAAATTAATGTAAGATGATATAAATGGGATTATTATATTGTTAGTAGATCTGATTAAAATATATTTTCGTAGGATTATTCAGTGTCAACATAATATCAACACATTGAAGTCTTTAATTCCAATGCACAATTAAATCGATTATATTTTTATTTGTATCGATATTGCTTGTTTTTCATAAAAATGTCCTGAATAATATGCATTATTCATGACTTTAACTCCAAATGTTATATTTTCTTCGTTGTAACAAATCATTATGAATTATTAATGCATTTAACGGTTATATTCTTTTAACTAAACTAAATATCAGTTTATCTAGTAAAATGTTGAAATCTTGAGTTAATAATCGAAAACAGTGGATCTATATAGTTAAATTTAACGAACGGCTTTGTTATTCCACTTATATATTTACTTAACATTTATGCGAGTTGACTCAGGATTTAAACATATTATTTTGCGGGTGTGTTTCAAGTGGCGAGAAAATGCCACGTCAGTGAAAGTATATATTATTTTAGTGTCATATGAATGTTGAGGCTACTGTATATCATTACTTGGAATAGGTATCCAAGATATGTTGTTGAACTGTGCATTTTGTTGAGTATGACGTCCTCGAAGTAATGATGACGATAAGCCTGCAGTACACTAAGTTAACAACAGCCCCTCAATGTCAAAAAAACAAACACAATAAACTAGCACGGAGTTGCCTTGACGTTTAAACCCATCGACGGGAAAATGGATGAAAAGATTATCTAGGTAATCTCCAAACTGATATATTCTATGTGGATCTGCCAAAACGGCATAAACAAGCTTACAAAATTTAAATAACGACTTTTTTTAGACGTTAGAAACTATAACTTTGGTTTTTATAGTTTTTTTTTTTCATTTCTAGTAGTTGCAAACGCCATATTTTTTCCTCTCAGATATTAATTGTTTTCTTCGTTTCTGCAAAAGTTTTACACGGAACGTTGTAATAATAATATTTGAAACGAACCCTTGAGTTATGTTCTATAAAAGACTGAAATACACAAAATTCTAGTCATGAAACGCGTCTTCCCTGCAAAGTGAATTCCTTCGAAGAAAGAGTGAACAATGTATAATTTATATTTAAATTGACACCGTCTTTCGTTCCTCAATATCTCGGTAACAAAATACGCGCGTGCTTCAATTTTAATAAACAAAATTAAATATATTTAACTGCATACGTATTATATTATACATAATACACTGAGCACAGCGATCTTTCAAAATATGTATATTGATGTACATACAACGTGGCGCCGAAAAAAACATGTTTAAGCCGATTGCAGCGTGTATTGATGAATATAAAAAATAAAAACGGTTGAAAAACAAACAGAAAAATATGTATTATAGGTATAGTATAGAAGGCCGCGAAGCGAGAATCTGATAATTTACACGTCTGTATAATATGTAGGTATGCTGAATCAATTGAATACAGTTGTATACCTACATAGGTATAATATTGTGTAAAATTATTTTGCATATTTTATAACGTGTGCGTGCGTACGGTGTAAAAATTCGGTAGGTAAAATTGTTGACCAGAACTATCTCATCTGCTCGGTAGCGTCGTAACTTACAACATATTTGTATACGACGAGCGTTTGATCGGTTTGAAAGTAAACAATATGATAATATAACAACACACGAAATGATGAAATAATAATAAACGTTTTTCGATTTTCATCTTTGGCTACTCAGTACTCATTATATTATTATTATATTCTACGCGTATAACCCTCCCCCCCCCCTCGTGACGATTATTATTAATTTACAATTCATAATATATTATTATTATATTGTCGTGAGTTTGACCCGACGTATATAGTAATGCGTGCTGTCGTTACGGCGGCCGGGTAGATTGGAACACATAATATTATCTTTGCAATGCAATTGCGATTCGATTAGTATGTATAGAAACGTTGTACGGTTGTATGGTCGTATTATACGTACTCGGTTATGTTATGTTTTAAACATAAGTCGTTTGTGAACGATAAATCACGAAAACAAGGTCATTTTAACGGGAAATACAGTATTGTCATAGTGATATGGGGGGGAGCAGTGTAATTTACTGATTTACCGAGAGTATTATATTATTACGAAGATTGTCGACGTTTTTGTTTTTCGCGGAGACTAGAAAAACGTCAAACGTAGACCCAATTCCATATCTATTAATCATAAAGCTGAATTCCAATTAGTGCAGTGATATTATACCCGTAGGCTCATCAAAGTGTGTCTACTGCAAACCCCGAGTTTGACCTTATAATATAAACTAAGTAGCCGCACTCAGCCGGAATGGACTTTCAATAATAAGGCTTAATCAGCGAGGATCAGTTAATCAAACTCAAGTACAATATTTAATGGCATTTAGTCAGAGCAAACTTTGTTTGAATAAACCATAATATTACTGATCAATTCAGCAGGGCTCTTATTTTAATACCCTAAAAAAATCATAATACACTTCATTAATTTTTTTTAGAACTTAGTATTCAATAAATATTTTTAAAAATGTTTAACTTTTGAGTCGTTCGATTCAATCCAAAACAAAAATATATAAAACTAATAATAATATTTGAACATTTATTGTTACGATTATTCATTTCATTAAAACGAACGCGTAGACACAAAAACAATTAAAATTATAGTATAAATATTTATTTAAAAAAAAAATAGAATGTTTTTAACTTACAAGTATATTATAGTCGTGTATAAAAAAGTAGTAATAAATCATAATTGTACAATAATTTGATAACACAAGACCGATTGACTCAACAAAAAACCTAACTTTGCTCAAAAAATGTACGTATGCTTTTTCTTTCATTCTGAATAGTTATAGTAAACTATCTGAAGTTTAAGTTGAAATTGTTTGGATAAAATCCATTATACCAAGTGCCATATATATAGTGCAATTTGTATGTTGTAAGTGGTTGTTAATAAACACGTTGTTTTAGTGTTTAAATTATTTGTACAACCAATAAACCATAAACTATTAAACCTTAGTATACAACATCTATATTATGTACATATATATAGTTTTTTTTTTTGTTTCGCGACATTAGTTTTATTATTATCGGGTACTTAGTGACACTTAATTCTTTAAATGTGTGAATGAACGTTTTTTTCTTTAATTGTTATCATCAGTAAACTCTGTGTAACTATTTCTCAAAATAAAGGGTACATTTTTAAATTTATTTTGTCGAGATAATAATAAATTATAGAATGTGTCTAAGTTTGTTTAATAATTAGTTACGTCATTAAGTATAAAGTATCACAACAAAAATGAATTCATCTTTTAATTTTTTTTAATGTGATCTAAATATTATTAGTTAAACCTCATTATAACTGTTAATTTAATTTTAAGTTGACTTCTGAAATACAAAATTCTTCAACGAATTTTATCAAAGGTAAATATTATAAAGTTTAATGTGCAATGAAAAATATTATTTATTTCCCTTGCGAATGTTTAATGATTTTCATTACTTTTTAACTTTATTCTTATTATTTGTACAGTCATCATATGGGACAATTCAGTAATTTTAAATTGAAATCGTTTCATCCGTTTTATTCATATTTTAATAATTTATATTTTCATTTAGATATTATTCGACGGGACATAATGTATAAATATTGTAAGCCCCGGGGTGATGATAATGTTGTCGATATCAATCGCTTCAATTATTGAACTAGATACATTTCAATTAAAATAAGTAACTATTAGGCATAGCTTTAGTATTTGTACATACAAAGTATTTGACAGTAATAATTCGTTTGGTATTTTTGTTATCGTGGTTGAAATGTATTTTTTTTATATATTCTTTCGTTGTGTCTTTTCGCGTTGGGCAACAATGTCCGATAGATTTACATCTCCAAGTTCGTTATCTCACAATGGTATATTTCGATTTTCATATCGGTCACAAAGAGATAAAGAAATAAAGAGAGAAAGAGGTAAAACAATATCAACAGCCGTAATGGCGGCTTGTAGGCGGCCATGAGCCATAAAGTCCTGAAAGGGCGCAATTCCAGAGAGCCGACGTTGACCTAGTTTTGAATACACAAAAAGAATGTGGCAGCGGGGCAGATATGTATAATATACAATAACATACATTGGCACACAACCACCCCTCTTTTGTGTACTTTCACTGGTTTTGTATTTTCGAAAGACGAAATTAGTATTTATAAACATATAGTATTTATTATTTCTTTGTGTACGCATTATACTTTATATGTATGATTTATATTTATTTTTGATATTTTTATATCATTATGAGGTGGGTATAAACGATTTTTTTTTTCAAATCCTGTTTATATATATATATATATATACTGCTGCAAATTCATATATGCGATATAAAATAGTTAGCAAGTTTTCAACTTGCAAAAAAATCGATCATGTCTTTGTGTAAAGTGTATGAACCATGTATAAGTTAGTCCTCGTTAATAAAACCTGACTGATTTAGCTTATTTGATTTTTTTGAATAACATTTTAAGATTATAAAGTTATTCAAAATATAAAGTTTTCCAAATATATTTCGAGTTATTTCATCAGATCGTTAAATACACTTCAGTTATTATTCTGAATTCAAGAATGATTTTTTATTTAATATTGTGAATTGACATTTTTCTGGTATTGATGTTAAAATGTATTTACCACTTATTTCTCCTCGCAAACTCAATAATTATTATTATCTATGCAAATGTGCGCTTCGAATGAATATACAGGCACTATAAAATGTTAGCAATATTGATTAATACAATAATTGTGAAATATATAAATTAATCTGTAGGATTATTGTGCAAAACTCAATTTAAATATTATACGTATGGAATTAATGCAACTAATATGAAAACAATTAATTTATATTTACACATGATGGGGATAATTGTTTGCTTTAAAAATGTAATTTATCCATAACAACTCTTTAACGGAGTCTGTTTACTTGTTATCGGTCAGAAAAAGAGTATCTGCTTGGAACGGCTGATGAAACGTGTGATACTGTATAGTGTTTCAGTATAAATATGTTTCACAAATATGTTTCACGATTTTCGAAAATATGCGCTGCAAACGTAGTGGGGACCATCACACCTAATGTTATCCCCACCGTTTCTGCAAAATGAATAAATAAATTGAGGGAACCAGTATATTATATGTCGTTAAAACTGCCGCAAATAGGAATTCTCTCTAGTTCAGTCTTACCTTTTACGTACTTGTTGCGTTATACTTACACATGTCTCACTATACATCATAATGTTATACGTGTATATAATAATATAATAATATATACGCACATAGAAATGATCCCGTACGCTCAGTATAGTTGATGCTTTCTAAAAAAAATTTCGCCTCGACGTTTGAGTGTATTATAATCCATCTGTTGGTTTCACAAAGTACACACGCACGATGGGGTAATAATATTTTGTGTTTTTTGTATAATTATTTGCTGAACAAATATTTTCATAATGAGCGTCATGACAAGGCGTGAAAATGTCTATCCCTACAATGACAAATACACGCGGGTGGGTGTATGAATGATGTATTTTCTTAGTTTTAATATTTATTATATGTCTATAAAACGTTTTTCAAAAAAATATTATTCTTAACCCGATGAGAACTCGATGCGAGTTCCAGTACGAACATTTCATATTATCTTAAGACAAACCACTGTTTATCTATTTACTATTTTTGAGTACAATAATATGTGTAAATGTATTTTTTTTTTCCAAATTGGTTGATGTTGTTTTCATTAGTTTTACAACGTAATGAAAGCATTTTCGTTAAAAAAATAAAATTTAAACCAATTCCACTGAATGTCTACCTACATCATAAATATTAAATTAGTATAAATACAAAATACAAATACTACTTTTTTTTTTTACAAACTATAAATGACATTGTATTAACATAATTAAAAACATGATGGCCGTGTTATGTTACTTGTTTGTAGGAAAAAAAGTTGTATTTTAATCTGAAAATTACTAATTACTAATCCCACTACGGCTTAAACATTTCGAAAAGCAATAACTGTAATTTAAAATACGTTATCAGGATCACTCAGTTCGTGGCACGCACTACGGGCCCGGTAAAATCTTTAATTCTTCACTTTCAGCCAATTAATTTTCGATTAACGTTGATCGAGTAAAACCGTATACATTTTATAATATAATATAATAATAATATTGTTGTTGCACGACGAGACCTTTATCATAATAACGCATAATCTGTATCGGCGGCCACAACACAACACTGATTTTTCCTCTTCGTACCCATACGTATAGTATTTGATATGGTTATTTTGTTTTCCGTCTCGCGTCAGCCGTACATAAGCTGGAAATTGGTTTTTTCTCCTTTGCGTTAGTGTAATAATAATATTAGTACATAAAATAATATCTACGATTAACGGTTTCCCTGTAGACACTATGCCGCCGCTCTGGTGCCCAGTCAATATTATATTATCACAGATTACATTTTTATGTTATATTTATTTTTTATTATATATTTAATATAATCTGTGATATTATACAGCCGTATTCACACGTTGTTCGAAGTCCAACGAGCCACAGACAACACAGAGATAAAACTAATAATAATAATAATAATAATAATAATTGACAGTTCCGCGCAACACAATGTTTATTATTATATCATATTGTTATAACTCAACAATTACTTTATAGTTTAATAGTGATGCGGTGGTGTGAGGGGTCGCTAATCATCGTCCGAGAATTGATTTCGACCGATTTCCTTAGGACGCGGCCGGTGCCCGGTGACAACGCGACAATAATAATATTATGACTAGTGCTGGGATTTCGATGCACTTTGCATTGTTTTTCAAAGCTTACTGTGCAATGCTCGTCTCGTCACAAATTTGTTTTATGTACATTTAAATGAGAATAAGAAAATTTATTTTGCATTTTTTTGTATTTTTTGGCATTTTTTAGTTTTTAGGTCATTTTCTTAATATTTTTTAGGGCATTTTAGAGCTTTTGGAGCATTTTTTGAGTTTTTGGAAACCAAGTGTATGAATTTGAAATTGTATTTTAAGATTTTAAGATTTTTACACCAACATGGTTTTAAATAAAAATAACAGATTATAAGTAGGTACTCGTAATTCATATTATATTATTGGACATTAAATTTTTTTTTAGATTTATACTAAAACTATGTATTTACAATTTACACTTGCAATAGATTTTTATAATGCATTTTTTAAAACTTTTTATTGTAATTTATACTAAAATTATTAAAAATTAAAAAATTTGTAGGTCATGAAAGCATTTTTTTTTAGTACATTTTTCGGGTTTTTTTAGGGCATTAAAATCCCAGCCCTAATTATGACTGTTTAAATCAGCAATAATATTATGACCGTTTAAATCAGCAATAATATTATGAACGCTCGCTACGCCGATGTCCGTCCGGGAACAACTTTCAACGATTAAATGTTCATCATCACATTATTGTTATAATTCACCTCTCGTTCTTGCGTAAAGCCAAGTTTCCGTACACCCGTCTGATCGGCATCTTGTTGTCGTCCTAACGTGGACCCAGGAGAGGGGCCTTGGAGATTTAGGGCTTCCCGTTTTGGAAATGTCATAATATAATAACACGTATGCATTTGCTCATAAAATAAATATTTCATACGGCTTTAAAATACACGCATTTAACATTTTTTTTTTTTAAATATGAAGAAAATTGTTAATTTTTTCATCAAATCGTATCTATGTATATACGTATCAGTTTCGTCCCGAAATTAAAAGTGAATTTTTTCTAAAAAAAAATTAGCCCACCGCCGTCGTCGCCGCGGGCCCGTCGCTACGGCACGAGCAAGTCATGCACTCGTGCGTTGCTTTGGGGCGGCAAAGTTTACAAAAAAAACATCGGTAAAGAATAATAAGGGGTGCATTGACGACGTTTTCGCTTTAGGACGGAAAATATAATATAACGACGGGGGCCTCTGAGATTCTGAGATCCTACATCCGGACTCGTGCAAACGTCTTGTTATCCGTAACTACCTGTTATTATCACTGCGTTATCATTATTATATTATCGTCATCGTCACGACGTATGTTCGGTGCCCACTGCCCACCGGCCACGCAATTATAATTATAGTGCCGTCGTCGTCGTCGTCTTCGCGGGCTTGTTTTCTCCGTTTTCTCGCCACTCCAAGATCACAGGCGGTGGTTGTGACGGCGCCGCCGTGTATCGGGTATAATATATACCTATACGTAGTACTATATAAACGGGCGTAGGGTGCAGTGCTTCCTACGTGTTTGCACTCATATTAAATGACAACGCAATGTAGTCGAGCACTCGTGCGTGGGCATAGGATGCGGCGTAGTGTTGCGACTGCTGTTGTGTTTGCAGGCGTTTTCAAAAGAAAAGCCCCGAGGTCCTCGAACACGAGAATGGTATAAAACTTTTGCGACTTACATTTCCAAGAGGGAGAAAACAGAATAGAATATTAAAAACTAAAAACGGGCCACCTACGAGGTACATAATATGGTTTTTTTTTTTTTTTAAATAAATATTGAATTTATACAATTATATGTTTAATATTATAATGCTAACGAGCTCATCACTCTCGCGATACTCGAAATATCGACTGAGGCAGTATATTTTATACTGCTGAACGTCGAACAAGTAAAAAAACCGGCAGTTCGAGGGACGAAACGTTTATACAAAACAGTATACATTATGACGCGAGTATTGTAATATATGACATTAATGGAGATTACTATCGCATGTATATTAATAAGGTATTGTAATAATAATAATAATAATAATAAAGCTCTTGATGAAAACAAGTCCACGGGCATAACAAGTCAACACGCATACCGTGCGCACATTACAATAGTATAGAAATTAAAACATCGTTAAAATGTTTTGCGAAAAAAAACACACTGTGATTATGGACGATAATATGTAGGTGTATTATAGTACTGCAGGTATTAATTTATATTAGGCACTAAATCTGATAAATTGTCCTCGGACAATGTGCGTACGTTATTTCGTGAAAAGCCAATAATATATTATACATTACATTACCTGTATATTATACATTTCTTTTCGGGGTAAACGGGAAGAAGTAATTTTTTAAAAACATTCCCGAGTAGACCGCTAATAACGCGGTCCATGCGGAAGTAATATCGTGAATGATAATAATATTGGTTTATTGATTTTTCGAGTTATCGTCGTCTGATAATGTGCCGGTTTAATTAATTAAAAACGCACGATACCATCGTGTATCAGTAGCACCGCCATCTCGTTAAGCTCTGTCGAAAAACATCATCGTGCACGCGAACAAAACGATTCCGCAGTATCCAATTAACCATATATAGGGAAGGGGGAGGGGGTGCGCAATGCGCGCCGGGTTTGATTTTTGTAAACTAAAACCATATACACGATAATGTATACGTAAAACGTTTTTCAGTGTTTTACTCGAGATAATAATATGTAATCGGCCAAAGTGTTGATTTAATAAATTGCGCGCGTTCGCGTATTGGATTGCGCATAAATTAATTAAACACGAATTTTCGTGAAACAACTATACGTCATATACAATATGTATTGTCGGGTACGTAGTGTTCCTGATACGACGCGTATACCAACCACGTGTGTATATATATATATCATTTTAATGATGTGATGTGCGGTGCACGGTCTTTATTTGCTCGTGCGTAGGAATATATCTACGGTGGCTGAATCAGATTACGACCGACAACCAATTAATGTTAAATACGCGTAGACCTATACAGTGTACACGACAAACAATATATAATTTTTATGCGCACGCGCCGACGGCGAGTATACGGTGTTGTGTACGCGCGAGGCAGTAAAAATTAATGAGAAAACAATAATTTATGGCAATGTGTAATATACTTATATACGCAGACGGGCGTGTGACGCTGAAAAAGATGATTTTTGGGCGGCGAGGAAGCGACACGTCCTTATATTGTGTGTCGCCCGTGCATACGCGTCTGTGGTAAACTTTTAAATCGAAATCCAATGCATGAGATATTGTTATGTGATTGCCGTAATTGCAGCGTATACTCGTGTCGCCCCCGGGCACGGTATGTGAGCAGATAACCAACCGTACATTCTCATCATTACCTATATGTTATGCGTGATATTATTATTATTTTTATTATTATTATTATTATTATTATTATTATCATCTAATACACGCGTTTTAATCGTCAAACTTTTGTCCGTGCACTTTATATAATATATAGTAGACTCGTCGCACGAGTCCTTGTGCACGAGATGGCCGCCTCTCTCCCATCCAGGTGGCTGCTTTGAGGTGACTCAGTAGCAACCGTGCTCACCCCTGTATTTCCCTTTAACAATAATGCGTCTGTCAGTTTTTGATTTTTCGGAAATTTATGAGTAATATTGTGAAATATATTTTTAATATTGTATACAATTTAGAGACTGTTATCATATAGTCAGATTTTTTAAGCTATTATTAAAGAGTTTTTTGTGACTAGGTATACTAATTTATTTTTTTCGAATGTGCCCCCTCCCAATTTTGCTGTGAATTGTTGAGAAGACAATATTTTTGTACTAATTTGATGTAAATATATCATAATTTGAACCAGCAGCTTCTGAGTTATTAAAGTTTAAGGCCTAATAACTATTTTATAATAGTCCATAAAAGGCTAAGGTGATTTGAAAATTATTTTAATTTACTGAAGTCTTGCATATTTGTAAAAACTCACCGAGTTTCATAAGTACTATGGGCTAAATTTTAACTCAACTACATAATATATTAAATACGTTATTCATTGAACACTATATTATCCTTTGTAGTATAAAGTTTAATAACTCAGAAGCTACTCGTTAGAACTTCGATTTAGGTGCGTCAACATTTTTAAAATGTCATCTGATAAAGAATTTACTTCAAAAAAATATGCTTCTTGTTTGAAAAAAAGTTTTTTTTCACCACAGAATACTCGACAATTTGAATAAATGCGCATTATTTAAAGATAAAATGAAGGGCATACACTTTGTGAATCACCCTGCAGTATATTACATTATTATAAACTCCTTATAAATGCATTAAAACGTCATGGATACTTAATAAAAATTAATAATTTAACTTTTGAAATATTTATATAAATTAACTACCTATATTCGTCGGTGACCCAAGTTCTCTAGGGAAACCAAAAATAAAAAAATATAATAATTATATAATATATACGGTCAAATGACAATAATCGTAGCAAACGTAGTAGTAATTCCGAATTATATATTATTTTTCAGGCCAAGTAGAGTCAAAAATGTTAAATTTTGATCGTTTCATCTAAAAATGTGAACAATAATAATGAATAATGTAATATCAATATTTATTTTAAGTATTCGATAACAATATTGATCCACTTGCTTTTGAATTACTCCAAAGTGGGTTCACATTTTTATTTTTTAAAATTTTATTCACACCATTATAACCAAGATTTCTGCTTAACCTTAACATAATATTGTATAATATTTCATCATGACACGTAACCACATTGAGTACATATTATAATAATGTACGAATACAAATGTTTATCAGAAGTAAATATTCAAAATTGTTTATTTGTTATGTTATTATCTCGTGGGGATCAAAAAACTCAAATGTCTGTGAGTTAAATTTGTATTTTACAAAATTAAATAAAATAACTATATAGGTACTATATTTAAGAATTAAATTTATGCGTCATGTATAATTCAACGGAGTAGGTAATAATTAATACAATTTGTTTGAAGAAAAACAAATAATCATAGTAAAAACAAATATATTATAAAACACCTAACTAAGCCATCGGGCCATTTATTTTTTGATTTACAACGTTCGATGTAATTATAAGATACTGATAATCAACTCAAACGTTAATTTATTATTGGGTTTATCAATATATAGTTGTATTTATCGCTTTCCCATAAAATTCGAAAATGAATTTATCTTGAACCGCGAACTGTACTAAGTATTCCTATATTTATATTTTATTACGTTGTATGCCATCCACGAGATAGGTAAACACTATTTAAAAATATTCAGTGTTTGGCTAATTTCAGATTTTTTTTGGGATTTTTTCAGTCAATGAATCGTTTTGAAATAAGTTTTGGTAAAAAGAAAGAAAAAATGTTACGACTTGGAAATGTATTGAATACTGGCCAAATGATATTACATTTCAAAAACTCAAACTTGGCATTGCAGTGCCGGCGTCTGTGCTATTGATAAATGATTTTTCAAGAGCTCCGTCGGTATACCGAGAAACGATACTTTCTGTGTTCTGATACGAGTTTTGTCATCAATCAGCGTTGACCGAATAATAATTGATCATCAAGGTTTCATTTTTGTCCATTAAATTGGTAGCGCAAACTCTTCTAACCTAACTGGCTGTCCAATTTCGGAGCGCACGTTTGAAAAATTTACGAATCAGAAATAAAACTTGGCAACTAAATTCTAGATTATTCAACTAGGTATGCGAAAACATTAAATATTATTAAACCCATGCAGTACCTTTGTCCGACTGAATCTGATTATTATACCGCTCTGAAATACATTTTTCGTTAATAATTACATAAGTACATTCGATTGCCAAATGTCATATGGTAGACATTACCGAATTTTCATTTTCACATTAATGTATAGTGTGCACCGTGGTTTTTTATTGTTTGTTATGAAATGAATAAATTTAATTCAAGTCCTTTATTGAAGTGTTAATGACATTTATCACTTTTATTTTATATTTTAAACGTATTCATCGCATGATTTTTGATTTAATTGTAAATTAAGAATTAAATGATCTTTGAACAGTTGGTTTATTTATGAAACCAATCTGAAGTCGCAACAGAAATTTAAATTTAAGTTAGCATAATAATTAATATACAGTCACAATTAATGTTTGCGCTTCGTGCATTTCGGTTTGCCAAATGTTGTCAACTAGTCTCGCTCTTGCTATATACGTATTAATCAAATATATTTATAAAAAAAATTTCATGTTCTGACCGTAAATATTTGTACTTTTTAATTTGATTTGCTGTTTACTTGTATTAATTTGATGAGACATTTCGAAAATGAAATGTGTAGGTAGGCCAGGTTTTTCATTTTACTAGTAAACATATTATTATAGTTACTTGCCTGCTCAAACTCAATAAATTAATGTTATAATGATTCAATTTAATGTTATGCAAGCTATAATGTTTATTTTACGCAAAAGCATTTTGACATTTTGCTGGAAAGTTATTTTATTCTACTCCGAAAATATTTCAAAATATATACACGATACAATTATTATAGCTATGAATTTTAAATAATTGTAGTTATATATTTTAGTACCGGCATGATTAAAATATTGCTTGAGTATGGTGTTTAAAATAACTTTCCGACAAGTAATTATTAGAAATGTGTTTGTAGATTGAACGAGTTTGTACCTATATTGTCTATACAGTGCATTGACGTAAGCGGTAAACAGAAAATGTGTGTTGTATATCATTTAATAATGGTGCAGTAGAACCTCAAAACTAATAATTTAGGTAAAAAAAACAACGAGTATGAACAATTAAATATTATTGACTAAAATATTTTTTGTATAGGTACTAAGCCTACAAAAAATGTTAAACGCCTATAGGCTGACTATAGTCAACATATTCAACCATTAAGTATATATATATATATATATGTAATTAAATTCGTTAGAAGTGCCAAGTAGTACCTTATATAATTTTAATTGTAAATTAAATTCTGCAGACTTGTAAGCTAAATAACTATAAGCGGCTGTTGTTCACTTCGAACTAAGTTATTTATCATTACATTCATAATAGATTTCGTCGAAATTGTAGTAACTTAAAATATAAGTATATTACAGTCGGCCGACATTCCGTTAAAAAAATGTTTTAATTTGTAATATTACCAGCTCGTTCGAGATCTAAACACTGCAGTTTAGAGACAGTCACAATCGGATCCAAGAAAAACACCGTGTCCTTGAAATATATAGATACGTTAATTATAATTTTACAATGCAACATCACGTTTTACGCAATGTTTTAAAATATAGCATATAATATTTGTTACCAACATCAACAGTGTTAAATTCATATTCAACTGATATTTTGCGCACAATGTCGTCGGGACAAAAATAGTGGATAAACAAAGTTTAAATACTTAACTGCAAATACTTAGAGATCAAAACTATTATCGTCGACAATAATGACGATTATCTCGATTAGGACGACGGAGTGCAACGGCGAAAGATTTAAGTTGTCAAATCGAAACTTATACAGGAGTTATCAGCTATACGTATTTAATATAAATGTGTCCAATGCGTAATTTCATCGCTTTCGATCTCATTTCTCGGGCTAGTGTATTACAATAACGTAATTCCTCAACAAAATTTACAAATCCTGCAGAAATCCAACGTGCCATTTGACTTATTATGGTGACGCACAAAACACGAAATGTATTGTTGCTCTTATTGTTTCCGAAATCGTTTGATAAGTCGAGTGATTTTCAACACGATCGTCGTTTCTGTATAGTCGACTTTTGAAAAACAACACACTTTTAAGTTAATGTGTACATTTGCATGCGTATTACGAATAGAACTTTAATAAAATAACGATAACGTAGTAAGAATAACCCGTTATGACATTATCAACTGTATATAATTTATTATTTCGTCTTCGTTCAACACGCATCAGTGTACTCGAATAAGGATTTTCAGTGAAAAAAAAATATGAATCAATTCATCAATCATCAATATATATAATATATATCAAGTCTTTCCCGGGACAATGGTGTATTTTAATTAAACCCGTCATGTATGGAGTATTGTATCGAAAAACATATAACAGATTGATATTAATGAACGCATTCGGCTTTTATGATGCATTATTTGCTGTGATTGGATTCGGGAAAAAATATTGAATATCGTGGCCGGATCATCGTGTATTATAAAAACGAAAGCAAAAACATATAAACGAAATTCGAGCCTAACGATGTACTTGCGGGGCTGTATGTGGATGACGGATTGTTGGCCATCCGTCCGTCGAGTATTCGTAAAACAGGCGCGTGAAAAAGCTCGTATTTTTCCACCCCCCCCCCCCCCCCCCCCGGGAGCTTGGCGTTATGCACCCGCTAAGTCGGCCACTTACATTTACCGACTATATATAGTGTTGGATTCGTTTTCTTAAGGGTCGTTTGCCAAAGATTGATGATCTAGAGATAATGCTTGATGGATTATTGTTATTAGAGCTTTTTATTTAATTAAAACCCGTAATTATCGCGGAGCAATATCCCGAAGATATAGTAAGAGACCACCACCACTGGAAGTATTGTGAACTCAAAGTTTTGCTGCTTGTTTAAACCTCCCCGCAGGTTTGTTAATTTAAATTATAAACATTACACGTAGAATTTGAAAATATATAACGAATTTCAGTTATAGGTTCCTACCTGTATGTGTGGTAAAAACGATGTCAGCAAAATTACGTTCAAATATGAAATACTATAGACTTATGCTTGTATTTATTAAAAGGATATATATATATATATATAGTTTTGATATAAAAATAGAATCTATAGTGATTTGCCTAGGGACAATACAATATTATTTCTTCATTGTTTATAATTTAACCTAATGAGTGATATAATAATATTCATGTTTTTGTACTTTGTGTCTAGTTAAATGTCACCGTTTCAGCTATTTCGCTGCGAACACATCCATGTGACGTAATTCAACAAGTTATTTTAATTTCCCGTCTTACACCGACATTTTACACGACCGTTTGATTGAATTTCAAAAAAAAAAAAAAAATGTGTCTCACGACAGTCTTCTTTTAAGAACCCACGCCGCAAAGATCGATGAAAAGTTTACTTTAATGTATAATATGGTGGAATGTGGGCAGACTTCTTGAAAACAATTCGTTTGTTTTATGCGTGGTTTAGGATGATAAAACCGTATTTTTTTTTTACGTTTTAATTGATTGTATGCGCTTCGTCTTGTTTCCACCTACTGCATTATTTCTAATATGTTTGTTTTAATTGACAAAATGTATTCACAGTCACAGAAGTAGCCGCAAAAATGGTTTTTCTTTTTTTTTTTTATCACGTCGTAATAATAGACTTTTTTACGGCAGAAGAGACGTCTGTCTCGGGTGTAAATATATATTATATTATATTGCGTATTACGTGTATATTCGCGTAACGCTCTCAAACAGTATTATTATGTTGACACGTAAATGCGGCGAAGTAGGTGTACTGCCGCAGCAGTTATACTATGTAAATTATGAAATGAACACGTACATTGAAACATTTGTATTTCCGTATACATACACGTTAGATGTAAGATATTATGCAGATGTACCTAAGTGAGTTTCAAACAATATAATACGAAGCCAGCTCGGGCGACGTGTGTAATAACGAAATGTCTAATCACTGTGTGGCGAACGGTAAAGTTAAGATGCCTCCACGCCAAAGTTTCTACAGGAAGCAAAATTGTACGCGGCCCGCGCTTGGGAATTTTATGATTACTTATTGCCGTGCGCGCGCCTCCCCGCGATACAAACTCCTGTGAGAGTTCTTCTGCGACCGTAGTGCAGTCGAAACAATAATAGTACACTAGGTATGCGTACCGTAATACGGTATAATATACACTCGTTGGTATATGTGTGTTTAAAAATACTACCTACTACCTGATCGTTAAACCGCTAATTAATAAGTGATGGTGACCTAGCTACTATATTATTATTATTATTGTTATTATTATTATCATCGCGAGTACTGTATAATTTTATTTCATGAAAAATAAAAAAATTGTTCATTCGCAATCATATCACTTTTATATAATTATTATATTTTGTAATTTCGATTTTATTCCATCCAATTATATCCTTAAAAGACTTTTATAAAACTAGTATATGAAGTAAAATACTGTATAAGGTTAATAATAATATATTGTATATATATGTATACAGTATACCGACTATATATATAATATGTTATAATATATATTGTGCCAAATACGCCTTCTCGTGTGTGCATTACTATATTGTCACACTGCGGGCGCCCAATTACATTGCAATTATTATTATTGTTATTGATATATAATATTATTATATTACAGTATTATTAACGAACAAAGTTCCAATTTATTCAAGTAATACGCGTTTAGTTTCAATACTTTAATATTTTTTTCCCGGAGTGAAATCTAATTAAAAAGTTTCAATTGAATTATCGATTTGCCGACCGACTTTGAATAATCGGAACCAACACGTGTATTGCTTATACGTTATCCGTGACCCTATACGTATTCCGGAAAATCGAATGTGCACAACGATAGGTATAGAACTGTAAAACCATATACCAGACACACAATCAAGTGGTGAACTTAAACGCACATAAAATAACTAATAAATATACCATCACATAGGGGCCCAAAGTAATATTTGAAGTGTCGCGTTCACCCCCTGGAAATTATAATATCATATCCTTTCAGTAAAGAAGTCACTAAATCAGAGCTATTTTTCCGCAGATTTAATAAACCTTTAGGTGTACGACGACGTTGTATTAAATCGAGTTGTTCACAATAATGACAATTTACTCTTAAGGAGTGTGTCATGATCTAGGTAAGCATAGGTGATTAATATTATTATGCACCAATGAAAATGTCTTTTTATGATATTATTTGATTTTTTAAATCTTATATAGCGTGGGATATCTAAATTTACCATGATATGAGTTGACTGGAATTACAGAAGCGTAGTATATAAGATTACGAAACATATTATTGATTTTCAATTTTTTTTTCTTACCCTTTTTAGGCACTTAAAGATACTTAGAAAAGTTTTTTGTTAGGTAAGGTCTTTAGATCGAAAATTCGATTTAAAACTTTAAGATATAAACAATTATTTTGTAATTAAAATCCCCCAAATGTTCGTTAATTATTATTTACCGTATTAAAAATGACTTTCTAAATTAATGAAATTTTCCAAAATATTCTAAAGGCGTTGGTTAAGGCTGTCGAAGTTAATTTGAAATATTGATATAACACCCACCAAAGTGGCATACTCAAACAGAAAAGGTATAGGTAGTATTTGTTTATGATGTGGGTACTTTAAATTAAATTAATTAAATATTCCCATGATATAGTTTAATCACGGCCCTTCGTCATTGAGTATAATTGTATTAATATACATTAACATTATGTTAGTGATTAACTTTTGTTATTTTGTGTCTTCATAAACTCATTTTACTCATTAAAAATTTAATTTTACTCATTTAAAAAAATTAATATTTCATGAGTATAATGAAAACTTAGGACGCATTACAATCCAAAGTTTAAAACGGATTTTTTACAATAACAACACTTTTCAGCGTATATTTCTTTAAATAAATATTTAGTACATTTATACATTTTAAGTTATGTTTTTATGTAAACTAATTTAAATGCTAGTTCACTACTGTATGTATAAATATGTATATAATAGGGATGATGTCTTGTGATTATATTATTTCTTGGTTTCTTTTTTAAAATTATGAATTTTATATTGGTAATAAAATGTGCAATATTCTGTCGAAGTGATTTGAATTTGAACTTGCGTATATTTTATTTATTAGTGTGACAAGTATATTTTGTATTGACTAACCAAACACTTAAACCGAATCAATAGGATAATGACGTTTCGCCGGCAATTATTAAAAAATTTTCTCCAAGTGATTTCCGACGTTTGAGACATTTTTTTCAACCTATTAACCAAAAATGGACGTTTGATTAATTCTTCCACAGCAACACTAGCTGACAATTCGATCAGACATTTAATGACCTTTCTGTGAGCGTGTGAGTGAGTATTCCTAAGATTTGTATATACTGCGCATAAGTGTGGTGGTTCGAGTTATTTATCAATCTTCTTTTTGACCCACGTCAGCCGGACACTACACAAATCGATTTTCTTGTACTTTTCCTCGTCCGCTTCTATGTACCAATACTCTACACGAAAAAATACTTATGCATTTAAATATATATGAATTTTTTTCACAGTAAAATACAAAAGATTCAACGTCCTTGCCAGCAAAGTTTCTCTACATAATATATTACGATCGATCATCGGCAGTTTATTTAGTTTTTGCTGTTTTTTTTTTTTTTTTTTTGGTGTTATTATAATTTATAATATACTTACGTGTTTTTTAATCAAAGAAAATTGTTCAAAAGTTTCTCGTTCTATTTTCTATTGCCTGATTAGACAGTTTTCGCTTTGTTTGGAAACACAAGACACAACTGCAACGTTATAATATATTATTATTGTTTCAGTGATAATCTTGAATTAGAACATTTCAAAGTTTAGATACAACTGCAATGAAAAAAGGTTAGAAAAGTTTATAGGGTCAAAGTGAAAAAGAATTTAAGTAAAGAGAAATACACATTTTGTAACTTCCATTTTCATAGATTTCCATTTGAGACCAACGTCGGCGTCCAATACTCGTTTAAAAGTAGTTTCTAAACCATATACCGAAATCCATGAATAATATTGTAGGACATACGGAAGATGATGAGTTTACGTCGTATTATTTTTGATTACTTAAAAAAATTATACTTCTGCACGTTCGTCTCCTGTAAATAAATACAGCATGTAAATATTGCATTTCCATAGCAGTAAATTTAATTATGACCATAAAAAAAATGAATTGTAAAACATCATGAAAGTACCTATATTTATTTAAATAATATACCGTTATTTGCATTATTTCTTATCTGTGCATTAAAATAGTAAACAACATTTTGAGTTTTCATTCATTACATAATAATTAGTATCGTAGTTGGTCGTATTTTAATGTTCATAAACCGTCGTACGGTTTTTATTGCCTTTGCAGGTTTTTAGTTCTCACCTGTCTACATTATGCACAGCGACGACCGTGAAGGCGGAGCTATAAGATATAGGTGTACACTTTTCTTGTTCTATTTCGAATCACGCAACTTAGTAACGTATAAATAATAACTTTAAATCTTTTAATAAATAATAACGCAGTGGTTGTCAATGTGTTGCTCGTTTTTATTTTTACATGTGTTTATATTTATGAAACCTTCCCAAAGGTGTACAATATAATTCGCTTACGTTGTAACGCATATTCTACTTAAAAAACACGATATCGACCGGCTACTCGTTGTATTATTGTCAACTATTTTAAAAAAAAAAAAAACCTTTGTCGGAAACTCTTACAAAAACATTTTGTTTATTTTTCACAATACAATGTACTATATTTTGTCTATTTGCTTCTAATCATTATTTCGGTATTTTATTTGGTTTCTCTTCAAACGGCACCTACGTTTGGCACTTTTCTTGTTCTATTTCGAATCACGCAACTTAGTAACGTATATATAATAACTTTAAATCTTTTAATAAATAATAATGCAGCGGTTGTCAATGTGTTGTTCGTTTTTATTTTTACATGTGTTTATATTTTTGAAACCTTCCCGAAAGTGTACAATATAATTCGCTTACGTTGTAACGCATATTCTACTTAAAAAACACGATATCGACCGGCTACTCGTTGTATTATTGTCAACTATTTAAAAAAAAAAAAAACCTTTGTCGGAAACTCTTACAAAAACATTTTGTTTATTTTTCACAACACAATGTACTATATTATGTGTATTTGCTTCTAATCATTATTTCGGTATTTTATTTGGTTTCTCTTCAAACGGCACCTACGTTTGGCATGCTCACATTAATATTTGAATATCATATGCCTCCCACTGTGATAAATTTGTTTTTTTTTTAGCTCATATGACGCGTGAGGTTAAGCTTAAATATTTGTTATGACGTGGACGTTCGTGATATTTTAAAAGCTATCAAAGCGTTTTAAAATTTATTTTCGAATTTTAAACAACAAAATACAATATTATATTATATTTATGTAATATCATGCAACTCGTTTAACCTTGCTTATAAATTATTATTCGCATAAATCAACAGTACGAGGATCATTTTTGGACAAAACAATAACTTTCGGAACCCTTTAATCTCGTTTGAACATTTTTTTTTTTTTAATTATTATTTAGTTAATCTTTGACTGAATTTCAATATGTATATTTTTTTTCTGTAGCTCAAACAATTTAAAAATGATGAAAAAAAATTTGCACATTAATGCAATATATATATGAATTATACTATTATGTATATACTATAGTTTGTTTATGTACATAATTGTATGATACAATCAAATTCCATTTATTTTTCAATTTCCAATTTTACTATTCACTTTATTCGTCTGTCGTCGACAACAAATTGCTATTTGACCTATACCTATGCATTTGCAAATAAATATGAATAAAACCATATCTAAATAAAAAAATTTTCCAACGACTGTTAGCTGCTTTTGTACACATACTCAAATTGAATTACATTTATTTATTGTGTTTGTTTAGTGTAAAAAATTATCAATTTTATTGTACAGTAATAATTTACTATGGATTATTTGGCAACTATTTCACAATAATTACCCTTTAAAATCATACTTTACTACAATTTGAAGGTCGCTGTTCAAAAATGACGTGATCAATGGACGAATATTTTTCATTTTGTGTGAATAATATAATAAAGACATAAACGTGATATATCCATTGTATAACGACCTAGATTTTAAAATTAAAAAAACATATACACCGTTCCAACTTTAGAATAACTGACAAATTATGGCGATCATTGCGTCCTGCGTTTCGTACTATTGTAAGTTTCAAAGGAATTCGTTGTTACCTACTGTTATAATTGTAAACTAAATTTAGTCATTGAAATATTATCACATTTCGTTACGACGAATAACTATTACTCATCGAGTCGCAGTCATATTTTATTTGACAATTCGGTTTATTTTCAAGCAATTATTTCGAATGGAAGTTATGTCTTTGGAAAATAAAAATAAAATAAAATACGTGTCAACTATGATGTATTATTTCGATATAAATTTCAGTCTCGCATATTTTCAGTTTTGTCCTCGCGAACCGATTGAGATATAATAAAAGTTATTAATTATATTCACGCAAGCGGTTTTTTTTTTATTTAACGATTATTAATCCTATGGGCGTTCGTTGTTGTTAAACCGCCGACGCTATAATATTGTACACTTACGATTTATTATGGGCATACACAATATAGCTACGCTCGTGGTAATTGTTTTCTACAGACATTACAAAGTATATCACATGTACCGGTACATGTATACCACTTTTAGATACCTCAGATGTGCCTGCAGCTGGGCACTCTGGTACGCGCAGTGCTTTTACCGCGAAATCGCGATGCATTTTACCGCGTGCAGACAGCCTTTAAGAACACATTAAAATTGATATAATAATTATAATGTCTATCGATATAGTCAATCTTCGGGGCTGGGTTTGGACCGGACAAAATAACGATGCCAAAGTGCAGCAATTTTTCTCGTATACCGTTGTCGTTTCGATTTCCGTGTGACGTAGCGATTTTTTTTTTTCTATCGCCCCCGTCAAATAATATGCGTCGTGGAAAAATACTTGCACCATAACAGAGAGGAGGAGAAAGGAGAGGATGACACTTATTGGTGGCCGAGTGCGATCGTAACAGCTTCACACGTATATACAATCTCGTATACCAAGTACCTATATTATGGTATATACCACGTGCATGCAGCATACGTGCCCCCGACGCATGTAAGGGTATAATATGTGCACACGCAACTAGAATAGGGGTGGGTTGCATCACCTCGTCAAACGGTTTACGCATCGTCGTGTGTACGATATTATATTATTATTTATATACATATATATATATATATAGCTGTACCAAATCGACCCATTGAAGATTTTCCGCAAAAACAGCAGCACGCGCGTAGAAGTACTGTCTCGGAGAGGAGGATATATACGGTGACCCGCGGAAACTGGGTCATCACGATGTATTATTATTATTATTATTATTATCATAATATTGTGTATAAATGTTCTTCCTCTCGAAACGGCCGGAAGTGTGCCGGAGGCCGAAATTACAAACAACGTGCTATATTCGACCGAGTATAATGGACGCGCACCGCGTAACCCCGGCGAAGGGGCAAACAGTGTTTCGAAACCACGATGGTGATGATGATGATGATGATGATGATAATAATAATAGTGACAGGAATAATATGTCCCCAGAACGGTCCCAAAAAACGTTTTAGCAACAGACGTTTCGTGAGGGGGACGGCGAGTGTGTTTCCGGTCAAAATCGTTTTACATTTATCGCCGAAATACCTACGACGACCACTAAAGGCACTTGGCGCAAGTCCAATGACAAAATATACAAATTCGAATAACGATCGACGTTTGGCTTTCTTCGTCGTACTGCTCGTCGTCGTTATTATAATAATGAGAAATCAATTAACGAGTCCTCTGCACTTCGAGCCAAGTCATGAATACGATTTCACCATTTACCGACGATATTATCATTTTTATTTTTACAACCCGTAGGCAGCTGCAGGTCTACGACCCCAATTATGGTCGACGACGATTCCTCTTCTATTTTTTCAAGTCTCTTAAACGTTTCGACGATTCGACTCTTGCATGATCATATTTTGTTCTCGATGTTCTATTTGAATTTCGCGGTTCTATTGCCTTCTAAAATAATATTACATCACGCGCAGCTCTTCCGCCGGTGTCTCAGGGCTGCACAAATATTATTATCGTTAAAAATGTACTCTTAAAAAACAACACGAGAAATTGTCTGGAAACACGATCGTTTCCCAAAATACGGTGCAGTTTGCGGGGTAGCGGCGTACAATAAGGTCGTCCGTCGGGTGCCCGCATGCTCTGCCGATTGTTAGTATATATTATATTATAATATCATATGATATCGCTGGCCGTGAAAAAAAAAAGAGTGACTGATGTTATTTATATCTCCGCAGGCCTGAACCCCTTTTCTCCGGCCCAACCCACCCTCGACCACTACCCCACGTCATCGGTGGCACTTCCTCTATACGACTGACCATCAATCTTGCCGTCACTATATAGGCATTCGTGGCTCTACAGGGCGCGTCACTCGGGTTTGACGATTTTCTACGTCGCGGAATATCGGCCCCGCTAAAACGCGAAAACACCCCTCGGTCCGCCCTGTATAATATAATAAACACGCATTTATATACCCTTATAATATTATTATATATATATATATATATATAGATGGGTACCACCCCGAACGCTGAAATATTATATTATAAACCCACGTCCCGAAAACGTGTGCGAATTCGTGATCAGACATTCCACTCGACGGACGGACGTTTATAATAATAATAATAATAATAATATATAGAATATATCCTTCGGCGGCGGGTCACCTCGGCAACGGCGACGATTTGCTTATTGCATTTCTCGTGACGGATCTCGGTGGGGCCAAAACCGTGTCCTTATTTTTCCCTTTTCTTCTCTCTCGTTTTTTTTTTTTTTTTCTCGTCTCCGGCTGATCGTTTCCTTTTCGCTTTCGTCTCCTTCCATGCATATCCCTTTATATTATTATATATATATGTATATATATATTGTATATTCGATTCTCCTCTATGCCGCTATAGCCAGCCCGCATTTATATGGGTCCTTATCTCGCGTTATTTATCGCCTCGCCGCCGCCGCCATCGACCAGCGGCGACCACTTTTCTTATTTTCACGTCGAATGCGCTCTCGTAACACGCGCGGCATGAATATTTTCCGCGGTCGGATGTTTGTGAATGTTTTTTCTTTGCTCGTTTTGTTTTCCTTTGTTTTTTTTCGCAGTATTATTATGAATACCAAAATAAGTCAACTGAAAAAACATGAAAACGTTCTTCGAATTTCGAGATTATTTTTTTACGTTTGTGCGTAGCTAATCTCATCTAATCACGGGTTGTTATTGGTTGTGTTGGCTGCAGTGTTTTTATATCGTCGTACAATCAGTAAAATTTAATCCGTCTTACATCATAAAACTAGTCGGTCGATTCATGAAAAACACTTGTTTCTGAAGGAATAAGTAGTTTTTACTTTGCTGGTTTTGTTGTTGTTGTTAGTAGTACCTGCCTAAGCCATTTCGAAGAGCTTATAATGATATATTGTATAATAACCGATTCGTGATCATGACACACGATTTGTGTACAATTTCAAATAATAATGAATATTTTTTTTTACATAAATATCATTTGCAAACCTGTTAGATTATTTTTTTTAACGAAATCATCGTTTGACTTCCTCAGTTTTATTTGTGCCTTTCCTATTTGGTAACCTATGTTTGTAGTTAATTTAAAATGTAAATTGTCTTTCTGATTCTGACATTGTATTATGCGAACGAGGTTTTGCTGCAAGTTATTCAAGTTATTTAACAGTAAGAGCGTATTGCCAACACTGGCTTAAAAAAAATGACCTTTATATCAAAACATTTAGTTGATTTACATATTTTAATAAAAACATAACTGCTTCCAATCGCTGTTGGACGAAATAAGTATAGTGATTAATTTTGTATCCACGATTTCCCGTAGTATTTCTCATTTAAAATTCAATGTACTTAAGGTAGATATATATGTGTAATTATTTTACTTGAAATAATGTTAAAATTGGATCACCGTAAGCTACTGTTTTGCAACTGCGAATTTAACTAAACGCTGAATTAAACGGTATAACAGTGTAGGAAGAATACTCGTATAATGGTATAAAAATAAAAATAAAAAAACTAAAGTTACTTTGTACCATATAGCCATTATATTTTAACATAATATTATTACAACAAAACAAAATTAAATACTTGTTCCCACGTAAATATTTTCCCTCTGTTAACGAACGTATGATAATGCGTAACATCGATTATACATTAAACCCTTTGACTCTTTTCACACATGTTTAGTACACTGTTTATTGACTCAAATAGTATAAGGTAAACGCTTTGTGTTTGATGTCAGTCAATCGACCGAAAAGCATAATAAACGCATCAAAACTCTGTAGCGTATAAATGCCGAGCGTGGGAGTCACGTGGTTGGAAGATATATTATATTATTTATCATTATTGTTTTAGTTTATTTTTTATGTCCATGATAATACGCATTAGGTACACATTTTTAGTAATATTACCAGGTACATTAGACGTGTGGCGTTTTCTTTGAACTGCTCGCCATTAATATTTTAATGCTAATCATACCTAAACCGTCGTGGACTACCATGTCCTTCGTGCCTATAATCTACTTACGATATGATTAGGTAATAATACTTAGAGCCTCCGGGGTGTTGATTAAATTATGACCTTTTCCTATGTAGGCATCGTCTAAAACGTAGACGATACATTCTTTGCTAAAAATGTGTTTCGACGACAACGGCCGAATCGAAGCATAAGTACTATTTTTTAAAAAGCATATTTTTTGTGTGATAGAAAAAGCTCGTGTTAGGTACCTAATTGTATCTGTTCATTTTTGCACTTATAATTTACGATTTATGCGAGCAATTCGCATCTTTTGAACATACAATCCAATAGAGTAATCGACGACTATCTAACTGTGAAAAATAATGTTCCAGTTATGCATAGAAATAACGTTTTCAAAAACATTGAAAAGTCCCAATCCAACTTCCTTAGAAGTTCTAAAAACATCGCAGAAACGCCTTATGCCGTGTTGCTTGTAACGTTGTATAAAACATTATTATGTAACTGTTATCAAATACATATAATTACGTGAATAGTATCGTAGAAACACAACAGTAATGTTTTTCTAAAAACTGTATACGTTTTTAACTATACCAGTTTCTTGTACAGCGGGTAATACACTTTGTAAACGATTTAAGCGGTTTTAAAAATTTTAAATATAATATGTCTATAGTTGTATGTTTCCTAGTCTTTAACTAATATTGTTCGACGAGAATAAATATCCGTAGGTTTTTTGGAATTCCCCATAAGTATTAACGCAACAAAACGCAGGCGTTTGGTTTTTTTTTTTAACTTTAACTTTAACGTTTTCTCAACATTTTTTTTTTCTTTCAGGAACAAGAGCAGGGAAGCGACAGTCAGCACGGTGAGACAGACGAGTTCTACCAATCGGCACCGACGTCAGGTCCGGCGAGTCACGTCCAACAATCGATCCGTCGAAGAGGTGGCATATCGGCCGAGCACGTTTCCGAAGAAGAAGCCACTAGCTATGTGAAGAAAGTGAGTTGTGCGCGCGGTGCCAAAAAAATGTGTTTAAACGCTTTAAAAAAAAAATAAAAAATAAAATTATGAAATAAAATGAAAAGGGAAACCGTCGCCGTCTGCAACGGGTACGTCATTTTATTGTAATTTCGTCCGTAATAATATCACGGAATCGGTTTTGTCGCGAGGGGTTTGAGCTGCAGATAAACTGATGACAGCCAAATGAATGTCTCCGCGGCTGTATTATGTATAGGTGTGCGCCTCGGGAGAATAACCGCGTGACATATTATTTTATTTTATTATACAATTATATAATGTACCCGGCGAACGCATTTATAATGTAAATTGTAATAATATATAATATTGTACAGTGCGTGTTAGAGCAAGTCGCGACTGAATAAGTGTTTGGAAATCGTTGGCCACAGCGTATATATAAAACAAATACCTGTGTCGCTGTAAAGAAAACAAACTAATGCGCTGTGATATTAATAATTTCAGTTTTATTATATTATTATACCCATACAAGTACCTGCGTCGACCATATTGCGATATCTCACTCGTTTAATATTCAAAACTGTTTTTTATGTAATTGGACGTTATACGCCAGATAATATACATTATAGTACAATTTTGCAACATAAAAAGTCGTAAAATTTTATCGATCTTGTTAACCCATCGTCGTTCAAAATCTTATTTGTATACGTCGTATAACAGTAAACATAATTTGTGAATGTAATTTGTCCTGTTTAAAATATTTTAATGCACTATAATTAATAATCTATGAGGTTCGTAATGCTCTGACCATTTGCCGACTACGAAGGATTTTATACTCAAGGTTAAGACGGGAGTAGGTATTGCATCTGACAAATATATTATTACGTCGAAGGGAAGGGAAGCTATAATCTCATAGAAATATCATGAAAATAGATTAATTGGAACATCTATTTTACCGGTATTTGAAATCTTTTATCGATTATTAAAATCATAAAGTTTGATTAGTAACATATTACATTCGTTATACCTAATAGTGACTATATAGTATTCACAACTCGTTGGTACTTGGCTATTATAACCTCATTTCACATTCTAATATTTCCCATTCGCGTGATAAGTATTAATAATAAAAATAATAATTATTATTGTTAAAGTAATATCAAAGGTCAACTATACTCAGATGACTGGTATTTTTTATTATTATTGATATTATTATACATTATTTTTCTTTTACTTTGAGAGTGAAAGTATCGCACTTGTCCAATCGCTGCAAAAATAAACCATATTCGTATAAGAGATATAATTCCCTGTATTATTTAAATTGTTGACCTTTATCCTCAATTGAAATCATAGACTGAATTGAATTATCTACGATTAACGTCGGTAAATATTAATTGCTTGTAATTAATTTTAAAATAATTTAAAACCGATAATTAATATGAAAGTAAAATATAGTATTAAATATGACGGCCGTTCATAATTTAAAATTTTGTTGTCTTTGTCCACCCATGCGTGCGACACATAAGCGACTTTAAATTCCTCTTCGTTCAGATTAGTCAAAGTTCACATTAGAATAATATTAATGTAGATGGACCTATTTATTTTTAATTTTTAATTTGAATATTATGTGAGTCCGGCTAGCTTTTTTTTTTTTGTGTGTCTTGATTTCGTAGATTAATATAAACACTGTTGTTTGCTTTTAAATTTTAATCCCGCAGTGCCATTTTGAAATTTATTATTTTATCAAAGCGAAATTCACATCATTCTAAAATAACTAACATAATTAGTGTTGAATATTTTCACATCCTTTTATTTACTTTAAATAAATATCCTTATTATATTCGCTATACCCGCCTACTGTACATTTTTTTGAACGAATTAAAAATAAAGGGACACATTTTTAAAATGCTGAATAATTTTCCAAAAATAAAAATGCAATTATAATTATTAAAATTAAAGGCGATCTGTCACGTTACTGGAATTTATTGCAAGTATTTTCAGCGTTTTATTATAATTAAATCGTATCTGGATGTTGCTTAATCAAGTAACAAATTCATTTGTTTTTATTAAATTTAACAGCAACAAATAAACGAAAACATCTAAATTTAAGATGTTTAATACCTTAGAATTCATACACATGTTTTTGAAACTTTTTGAAGTTAAAAACTTACGTCAACCCACTCAACGCATTGTTCTTGTACGCTATTGTATCGAATAATATCAACTGTAACTAAATAATTAAGACTCCATTTGAACTTATTCCCGAAATGAGATAAGTTCCTCGATGATTTTCATTACTATATAATTACAATACATTATTCTCTTTCAAGTATAATACTATAATTAAATAGTATATTTTTTAGATAACCAACTCATTAAATCATTTAAAAATATAAATTAAACAATTTCTTTATATTTTTGACGGCACAGTGACGAGGATTGGCCAATTACGTTTAAACTTAAATACAGAATAAACAATATGCAATATGTTTCACATGCGGATGCGTCATGTCTATGGTGTTGGTAATCTATTTTTTAATTTTAACATAAGCATGACTAGAGGAATCGAATTTGAGATTGGTTTAAAATCAGTTTGATGAATGAGTCGTCATTATTTATAGGTATCATATTTTTTTTTCTTCATTCTTAGTAAATCGGTCAAGTACGTTGGTTTTCGATGAAGTTGATACGGGAATTCTGCTGGATATATTATTACCGTTTTGTATGTTTTGCCTTCGAGAGAGTTGAAATTAAATAATATACTGATCCACATACACACACACTGCATACATGTGTCGTAAAAAATAGTTTTGTTCTCGTGAAAAACATGTACGAAGTGTCAGTATGTCACACCAGTTTCCCAGAAATGCCAACTCTTAAATTATGGTGTTCTGAATAAAATAAAAAAAAACTTAAAAACTTTTTATATTTCGGCTTATTTCATTCCATTTTTTCCCCTTTTTCGTAAACCTTTACCGTAGTGGGCTCTAAGCTTTCACAATTTATTATGACGTTAAGCGTAGGCAACACAAAAACATGTTTTCCTCTTTAATGGTACTAATATTTTAGAAACTATCTGTACTGCTGTTGTACGCACAATAGGCGAGTTTTACTTTGATACACGGTCATTTGGAAAAAAAATATGAAGAAAAAACAATCAACTAAACAGCTTTCTATACTTCACCCTAATGAACATTGTATTGCAAAAATGTGTATGAACTTTATTCTTTATAACACAGCTGCACGTCATCATATCTATGCTAAAATATGTTTAATTTTTTTATGTGCTATATATTTTGTTTGTACCGATGTTTATGTAGTTATTTATAGATTTATTTACAGTTAAACTTGAGGTCAGAAACTACAATACCTACCTACAATAACAATTTAGGGACTTGCTAAAGCTATACAATAGAAACTAAGGAACCTTGGGTTTTCAATTATAAACTTGATTATTTATCATTTATTATATTCTTAAATAAAATAAAAGTTTGAATTTTTGGTTGAAATTCGGTTGAATTTTTTAGTGGTCACAGTTTTACAAAATTAAAGGCACTTAGAATAGTGAAAAAAAATTTGTTTCGTTTCGCGTTGACTGCAGTGTTCAAAAGTTAATGATCTGTTACTATTTCATCAACTGAATTGTTAATATTCGTATACATTTAATAATATATTCACACGAATTATCTATAGTTCAATGATTATTTTTTAAATACTTTTACCACCACGATTGATTATTGACAGAGACATGTAATTACGTATGTTTTATGGTATTAATTTTTTGTATGCATTTGTTTATCTGGTTAATGTTGTAAGTACTTTTGTTGGTGGATTTTATCTAAGAAAAAACATACTTACTTATGATCTGAAAATAATTTTTTTTAAATTTATTTATTTATCAAACATAAATTAGATAACGTAATGTTTCAATGTTGAAAGGTTTTATACAGCTAGTCTTCATAATACATACTTCTTATTAACCTTTAACACTGATTTAGTAAACATATCGCGTGCTGGATAAAGATGAAGTGAAAGTCATTATTTTATTAGAACATCTAAGTGTAAATGTATACTCTATTTTAGTATTTGCAATACACCTTCTACATTAATTTATTATATTAGTTATTAATACTCAAATCTATAATATTGAATTCGGGTTAGTTAAGTAAATTTAAAAAAGTTATTAATACATATTGAATACCCATTGAATTATCTTGTTAAAATGTATTGAGATGTGTATAGGTACCTGTGAATACTATGTTATTTTCTTTTCTTTTTTTTTATATCATTGAGCAATGAACACGATTATTGTTTCCTTGTTATTAATTATTACTCATATTGGTATGTAGTAGGAGTGCACCTAATTTTTTTTTCGTTTTAATAATCATTTCTTCTTCGATACATTTCAGGTAGTGCCAAAAGATTACAAAACAATGGCGGCCTTATCGAAAGCGATCGCCAAGAACATATTGTTCTCTCACCTGGACGAGAACGAACGGTCGGACATTTTCGACGCAATGTTCCAGGTGACGTTTCTACAGGGCGAATCTATTATTCAACAGGGTGACGAAGGAGACAATTTTTACGTGATCGATGTTGGCGAAGTTGAGGTAATTGAGCTCACCCCGTTTTATTGTCACCGTTTATTCGGTATTTTTCATTGTGCGTGTATTGTGCGTACGATTCAGGTGTACGTAAATTCGGAACTGGTGACGGTGATCGGCGAAGGCGGGAGTTTTGGAGAGCTGGCTTTGATCCACGGTACACCGAGGGCCGCCACGGTGCGTGCTAAGACTGACATGAAGCTCTGGGGCTTGGATCGAGACAGTTACAGGAGAATACTTATGGGGTCGACGATCCGAAAGAGGAAAATGTACGAAGAATTCTTGTCACGCGTCTCTATTCTAGGTAAGCGCACTCGGTGTATTCTGACCGCCGTGCAGTATATAATTACAGCATTTAATAAGCCACTTGGTATTGTATAAATATGAAACAGCGTGTTTATTGCATACTTAGACCGCGGTACCGTACATATATACACATGTATATATGTATCGCGTGTATTGTATGTGTACCTAATATGAAAGTCTGTACATAAACGTCATGAAAAAAAATAACATAAAAGTAGTATTAATATAATAAAATATTTGGGAAAATATCGTAAATAGAGGACACCCTGTAAATAGTGGTATTCGCAATGACTAGTGGTATTAGTGTTAATTAATTATTTGCTCATAGGTTTCCAAACTATATTTCAAATTGGAGTTAATAAAAATGGAGTAAAGCTTACCAGCTCGTCGTTCATCACAAAACCTACATTATTTATAATAACCGAAAAGGCAATTAATAAATTAAACTCGCTCATTTATTTTCATTTTATATGAGCTTATACTTACACCATAAACATAATAATTTAATATTAACCATCCAACCCACATAGATTATTTCAAGTTAATTAAGTCGTTCGTAGTGACACACATATAATGCTTTTATGAAATGTATATTATTATCATTCCATAAATGATTCTCTATTAAACTAATAATCTGAATTTGTCCCGAGCTTGGTTTTGCAAAACCATCATCGACAATAACAACAATTGCTAACGGTGATCGCTGTTTGCCTAGCAATCGTAAAAAATAAGTTCAACAATTTCAACGCCAGACCGTGTTATTGTTATTTCGCCCTGGAATTTATTATTACACGGTCAAATGGCTTTGCGATTTGCAATACGATTAATTCGAGTCTCTTAATGAGTGGCAACTTTCGGAGACGACAAGAAAACCATCGCAGAAGTCTCAGTTTGTCCATAACGGCGTTTAGAATGCGCCAAGGGAAAACGGGTGGTAATCAAAACTGATTGCATCATAAAGACAGACTTTCACAGCACCGCGACTTCTTTATCCGCCGAAGAATCCCCAAAACACGTCCCATGATATATCCAATGATAACTACACAGACATAAAACGATCATTTCAACGACGCGGGACCGTTACCATAAAATGGCGTGCCCGAATGGCTGCGATTGAAGTGTGTACGTCGGAAAAACAAATTCCAATATTCTTTAGACACCTTATTGTTATTCCGCCGGGGAGAGACGACTCTACATATTATAGTTTGTGCGTGTATCTTTATCGTTCAATCAATGACACTACAATTTTCAACGCGGCTCCCCGGAGTCGTTAACATAAATTTCCGAACGTCCCGATCGCTCTGTTGTACCTGCACTATATCGTAGCGATCGGCTTTGGCTGCGAACACAACATAATGTTACGTACGCGTGTTTACTGTACAATAGAGCCTGTCACGCGCTGTAATACTCCAAGTAAAAAAAATATATAACCATATAAAATATACACGACGTGTGACAATACTTAATTGAATTGCGATATCAATAAAATGATATTCGTAAATTGCGGTTAACCGCGAGTGTGTCGTCCGTCGGATACGTATAGGTCATATATTATATTATTATCGTGTTATATTTTACGCTTTAATCTACTCCGACCCGAACAGGACGCGTCTCGCGTACATAGAAAATGCGAATCAATTGAAAACTGATTATACTGCGAAACTCTGATACGTCACTATGATACCTATACGCGCACGCCATATAATATAGCCGAGCATTGACTCGTTTTGTCACTGAATTCACCATTGTTGTTTGCGGTTGCTCCGATGTCACGCTGACATTAATTCATACGCCGACCATCAATTTTACCTTTGGTTACTGCCGCAATGCTACGCACACACAAAAGAAAGGGTGTGACCCAATTGAAACCCACCCGGACGACAAACACACCCGATTCAGAGTATACTATGATATTATACGCTCTTATATATTGGTGTGTATAAAATCATACGTGTAATTGAGCGATCGCGGATCGGCCAACATACGCACGGCGGAACTTTCGTAATAATATTACAACGAGCTCACGTTTCAGAATATTTTTCTTGTGCCAAATTTATTTTGTTCTAGTTAACAAACTGCAATCGTACGAACGATACTAATTGTTTTTTGTGTTCAATCATACGATGATACCATGATATATTTGTAATAATATGGACAGCGCCGTAAAAATCATGAGTGCAGGTGGTTCCGAGGGGGCACTGGGGCCCGCTGAGTCGTAGGGCCCATTGCTGTCTGCAGATGTTTTTGTTATTCATTTGCCCATTGATTTGATCCATAATAATTTTATCGATATCTTGTATTCGATCGCGTATAGTGGAAAGCAAAATATGTAAAAGCCTGGACCGCTTCGACTTGGAATTATTCATCTAAATATTGGAGAAATTACTCAGAGCCTATAAAGAGATTGGGCGAAATGAATAGATTTGTTGATTGTTTCGACGAGGCAATTATTTATCGGTTTTTAAAAATGCAATACATCCACCAATGAAACCTAACCAGCAGTGTCCTAACTGAACTGTAAAGAATACCCACTATCAAGTCTGTCTTTTTTATGTGTTAACTGTATGATGTTCAAAAAAGAGGGAACCGCATACACACCTGGGTCTTTGGCTTTCTAGTTACAGCACTGTTATGTGGAAGTTTCGCTGTAATTTAAAATAACTCAAACGCGAACAGTAAGACATGCATGTACGTGTGTGTCGTGTGTGACGTTATTTTGCATTTTCGACGATTGGGTCGATCATGGAACGCCGTACAACGCGTCGCAATAAGAAATACAATTATTAGGATAGTAATGATCTAACATGGCCACACCTGCGAAATCATCTTCTCGCAGAATTTCGAATTATGTCAATAACATATTAAATATCACGCCAGTAAAAATAGTAAGATGTGTATCACGTACAAGCGTGGACGAGTCAAATATTTTGAATTTAGATTTCGGGGCGCTAGACATATGAACTTATGATGGGCTATAGGCGTATTATTCGGCAACAACTTACTATACCTACTATTATATGCTCTCGTGTTTTTAATAAGAGTTCAGAAATCAACATTCTTTTGGTGGATTTTTTGAGAGAGAAGCATATTACTGTACATGTATGCATAGGCAACAGTTTCTAAAACAAATTGCTTAGGTTTTTTTTTATGGAGGTTGACGTCAAAGGTCATCAGCCATGACATTTTTGTTGGCCACCACATATTACGTGAATACATTTTAACCTATGAAGACGTGTCTTCCTAACCGCCGATCGAGCTCTGGAAATCTGACCTACTTACATTTGCAAGAGACTCAGTCGGATATAATATCGCAATTCCGCTTGTTGATCGCGCCCACGTCTTACCACTAGAGAGTCGTCCAACAGTTTTGCAACAATTTAAACTTTTGTCGTTGTACTGCCTTATCGGTTTTCAATAATATTGGAATTCTGTTTGTTTCGAGTATAAGTGAGTAAACTGTTCAAAATAGCCATAAACATTTAGTCTTACATTTTATTCTTAATCATAACTCTAAATAATACTGAGTGACACGAATGCGCGAAAACACACGCGAATAAACTGACAGATAATAGGTATTTATTTATTTGTTTAAATAGGAAAAAAATATCAAACAATTATTCGACAATTTCAAATTAATAAAAATATATTTTTAATACATAATGAATATTAATTTTTTAGATTTTGAGTGAAGCGATTATTGTATTGGTTTTACAAGGGTAATTGTTTTTTATTGTTTTATTTGTCTGTCCACACCTTTAGAAGCACTGAAAATGCTTCAATTTTCAACTTTGAGGGTGGTTTTTGGTTTGTTGAAATGTAAACAATTACTTTAACCTACTTATTATAGTTTTAATAAAAACCTATATTATTATAATAAATTACAAACTAATATTAAGCTATATTAAGCTGTCTCCATCTTACGAACGCGTAACATGGCAAATTGCACGTTCTGAATAATCCATTTAACTCCGTTATGTTTAATATTGGAACAGGTTATGAGCATTTGAAAATCGTAAATTTTTCGTGCTTTTTGAAATACACATAAAGTCATAACTTGCTTTAAAATTAAAATATGGAAAAAATCCTTTGAGATTCACTGGGTATTATTATTATTCCTAAATGTTATAATAGGTCAATTTGCTCTTATATTAAACACACCTCAGTTAAATATATTATTTAGAACGTATAATTTTCTATGTTATGTGCCTTATGCTTTTGCAAGACAGACAACACAAACGGGTGGAGTTGCTATTACGACGTTTCTCCTCCGTTACTTTGAGGTTTACGGAGGGTTTTACGAGAAATTCTTAAGAAATTCGAAGAATGACTTTTCAGATATTTAACCCTTGGTAAAATTAAAATTTTAAGTTTCTGTATAGAGACTTCTGTCTGAGTTTTAATTTTTAAAAACCGCTTTAAAAAGATAATTTTTTTTGTCTTAAAAAATAAAACTTTTTTGTGATTAATAATTTAAAATTCAATAGCTCTAGTAACCCTTCGCCATTTACAATATATATAATTTAATTTTAGTAGCCTGGCAAAGCTTGGTGCAGGTTGGCCGCAGTCACTAATGTGTGCTGCGGTCAAGCATCGCCCGACGTCGCTGGCTCCCGGATGGGTGACCTACCCGGGTTCTTGGCGATGAATCCTTGGCCCACATCAAATAATACATGTTTCAACCACAACCCCCACACACACCCAATGGCGCATGTTGCCAAGGGTCGAACAACTATTTAATTTAATTTTAATATTTATGGATTTAATACGGACAAAAAAGTGTTTGTCTTAATGTATATTTAAATAAGAGTATTTAGGTACTTTATATGTATATAACGTATGAATTCAACGAAGTAGGAAAATAATTAAAACCAAGCTTTACAAAGTAGATAAAAAAAAAAATACTCGAATAAGTTATGTAGTATTTTTCTTGAATAGTAAGTATCACCTATTACTCAGTGACATAGTTACTTTGATTTGACGTAAATAAATTACGTTTGTAAAAATATTTATTTTATATTTGTGTTAAATTCAGTTCCAGAAACACTAATATAATATACTTATACCTTAAACTTAGTATAAATAAACTAAAATATTTGGTAAATTTATGCCCTGGGTGGCTTTAATTTTTAGTAATTAAGTAGCCGTTTTCGTGAATTAACATTTGGGGAAGACAAATAAAAATCTACTTTTCGTTTATAATATTTTATAATTAGATACTATAACTATACAGTCAAAGGAAGTCAGTTAATTGTTAATGTTTGAATAGTTTACTTGGTATTAGGTATGAAACATAGACAATCATTTGGGTAGTTTAAAGGGTCACCTCTTGTTATGTTTCAACATTTTTAGAGTCAATAAGTAAATTTCTTATTCTATATTAATTATAATGTTCTTTAACTAAACTGTTTTTTTTTTTTTTTTTAATTGTTTTATTAGTTGCGAAACTAAAAGTTTGAATGAGTTTTCTTTAGTTTAATTCGATGCCTTTCAAATATATCCTGTTTCATGTTATATTAAGTTTTCGATTAAGTAACTATAAATAAGAACTTATCATGTATCCATTTTAATTTATAAAACTTCATAATACGTTTTAAAACCGTTTAAAATGTAATATTAAATTTATTTTTATTTTTTGCAAACGAAATATATTTAAAACTCCAAGGTAGTAGTCAGTATGATATACAAAAGTTATTGCAATACTATTAATACTCTTAAAACGTACATCAAAATATTAACTTCAATTTTAATTTTAGGATACAATTTTGAGTGAAATGAGTGATTTGTTTTTCTGTTTTGAGTGTTACATATATTTATAACACATTATTTTTGGATATAAAAACTATAACTACTCATCATGCCTGAGAAATACCTAGTTAAAAAGTTTAAGTAAAGATCCATAACGAGTTACTTTTCGAGTAATTTTCTAATTTACCTACATTGTTGAATTTTTTTCTCATGATTTGCAGTTTCCTAAGAACTTCTAAGTAAATACATTTTGTAATCATTATAAGTTAATATTTTTCTTATATTATAAGCCGGAGATTTAAAAAATATATTTCGTTTAGTCCAGTTCATTGCTTTAAAAAAAAAATATATATATATAGTGTTTCCGACTATTCAGTCGGAAACACTATATGTTAAATATTACATTCTAGGCCGAGCAATATTGAATGAATAATTTCTGGATTTGAATAAAGATCAAATTAACGTATACAATATTTGAACAAACATTTTTATAGATAATAACATTTCGCCCAAACCTTTTTGTGTTTAAAGAGGCGTTAGTTCGATTATATACGTAAACTAACCAATAATAATAACTTAAATTAACATCTATTCTTATAAAGTTTTATCATTGTGTGATATCTATTTGTATTATGTTTGTTTGTAAAATTATATTAAATGTATTTTTTTTGCGTGCATACTCTTATAGCATTTGCTAATTGTGCTTTAGAATATATTGTAAGGTTTAATATAAATGTATTTGGTTTTTTTTAACTAAGAGGAGTTAGAGAAGGATATTTATTCAATAAAACTTATAACTTTTACAAGTTAAATAAAAGAAAAATATAATTTAACTGACACTTTTTCTTTCTTGGCTTAACGAGCTAGAATTTTAGTTAAATATTTACTAGACTTGCTATTTATTTTGTCGTATAGATATTTGATTGTAGAACTGAAAATTTGATAAATAATATGGACATTTTTTTAGAATTTTGGTATGGTATTGTAATACATGTTTGACAATTAATTATTCTATTTTTAAAAAAGTATCAGAATTACTTCTTATATTTATAGGCACCAATTCAATATGATAACGCTATAAAATATCTGCATTATTTTATATGTATTATACTTTACCAAAAATAGTATGATTTTTATCAAAGCAAGAAGTTAAAAGACTCGTTTCCAGATTCGTTTCCAAACGAATATAGCCATATAGGACATATAGGTACATATATGCATATAAAAGTTAACCATTATATACACTGTGTACTTAACAATTTTTTTCAATTCAGATTTTTCCTTTCTACGTTCCAAATACTAATTTTGTTTGCTCACGTATTGTAAACATTGTAGATTTTTTTTTAACTCGTCTTATATAATTTAAAGGGTTTACAAAAAAAAAATCGAATTTACATAAAAAAGAATATATGTACTTGTTTCACAATCATGCACTCAACAAACACATTAATGAAGTCCCTTATAAAAATAATAATAATTCAAACACAAATATTTTATGTATTTGTTTAAATAAAATTTCATCTAAGGATCATTTAAAAGGTTTCCATAAATTATATATAATATATTTCTAAAATTATAGTTGATTAGAAACTAAACATTTTTAAAAATTGTTGAAGTGCAAAAATAAACATTTTATTTCTAGTTTTAATAGTCTTAACTCCAATTTTAAATAATAAAAAAACTTTGAAGAAATTCTTGCCAAATATTAATACATAATAAAATTGCACTTTTATTTTATTTTTATTTTATTATAAAACGTTAGTAAAAATGTGTGTTTTATTTACTTTTTAGAACTATTTAAACTTAAAAATATTATTTATTCAAATTGTAAAAAAAAACAAAACGCTTTCGTTACATATATTATGTTATTATCGTACAACTTTAAATTTGATTTTTACTGTGAACTTAAAGACTGTAAAGAAAAAAACTAGAACTTATCTGCCGCAATGATTAAATAAAGCATGGAACTTAGGTACTCATGCAACTTGACCGAATAACTATATGCCTAACAAAATGCCATTAAAGTTGACGATTTTTTGAAATGCCAACAGTTAACGATAAAATAATGAAAATGATACTGCTAAAGGCTGTTGTAGTTTTTTTATTTTTATTTTTTTAGATTTTAAATGTCAAGCTAATTACCACATGGCTAGTTTAAACCTTGATCCAGATTTGTTCGCTTTCTATTGATTAATATCAACTGTACATTTGACCCTCGTTAATGCCGGGGAGAAATTTAGCTTTCGTTTGCACAGCAGCCAAGTGAGGGTGGATAGTATATAATTAAAGAGTACCGCCCCCCCCCCCGCGTACGCTCTTCGTTTAAGAAATAGATTCATTCATCTTTGTTAAGGGCTAATGGTGACGACGACGAATAAAACGAAAGAAAGACCATAATTATTATAAGGGCTTACCATAGGAAAATAAAAATTAAAAACGGATCCATAGGCTTGTCTTTTGGATATTGTTTTCGTTCGTGGGAGGCAAAAACAACAAAACCTAGTGTATACAATGAAAATAATTATTTTAACGCCGCCGCCGCAGAACAATGTGGTGTCGTTTGCACATTATCATGTTTTTAGAAAACACCTTACATGATTAATGATAATAATATATGATGATGAAAAATTGTAAGAACCTATATATTATATAACCTACGTGAAAACAAACCCTGAACACTCGTCGTGTACCGCACTTTCGCGTAAAATTATTAATATTATTACGAACACCTTGGTAAGAATTTGCTATCAAACAATTAGGTTTTGAAATTCTGAAGTGAAAAAAATAAACTAATTTTTTTACGTTATACCTATACTTGTCGTTCACACTTGCACGACTTTGTATATTGAAGGCAGTACGCTGTGCTTATACAAAGATAAGGTTGATTAATCGTTTTTGCGTATTATTTGACGCTCAAATTTAATATTAAATTACCTAATTAATAAAACACAACACCTATATCTAATGGATGGTCTTATATTTTATATCAGATATTAATACATAAATAATATTGTAATGTTAGTAGTATTAAAACTTTGGTAATCAATATCATTTCATCACAATAATACTGCATAATTAATTCGTTTTAAATTGTGTTATTTTATTTGTGCGTCGTACAATATGCACGCAGTATGTGTGTATACATGTGGCTTTAAAAGTTATTATTTTTTTTTTCGTACTATTAATCTAATCGGTATCGTAATACAGTACTCTTTGACGGTGAAAGTTATGTGAAATAATATAATAAATATAAAATAGCATTTTGTATTCTTGTCTTATATTATATGCTATTAATATAGGTGATTACTCTCGTCAGTTTAAAATTTAAAAAAAAAAATACATTATACATTATACATTATACATCGTTTTAGTACGTTTTTGAGTTTTTTAAGCATGTTCTGACCGAAACGCTTTGGTATTAAAAATTAAACTCAATATCTGGTTCGGAAATCTATGAAAGATCCTTGAGGGAAAATTTGAAATATACAATTATCATACATAAATCTAGTTTATAATAATTAATGGTCGTTAATGCTCTGTCGTGTGAGTCGAAACCCTCGATATTGATTTATTTAGCACAATAATAACATCAATTACGGTTTTCTATATACCAATCAAATACACCAATAATAATAATAATAATAATAATAATTTACCTAGTTCGATATTAGGTCAGTTGGCGTTTATGCGTATATTTAGTTTTTGTTATATTTTGTACACTCCGCCGAAGAAGTTACCGTACTTATTGAAAACGTTCCAAATTTCGAAATAGCAAAATAAACAAAAAAACCTCTGCGTATAATGCACTCACGAGCAAAACACTTATATCATTTGATATAATGAAACTCGATGTTAGTATACCTATCGTATATCGAATTGTGTGCAATTGATCGGTGTTGAACTGTTATATAGGGACGACTACTATATTATTACGTTTTTTCTTTTTTATTGCAAACGAATGTATTTTTTTACAATTAATTAATGTTCACGAATCAGCTATGCCAGGTAGTTTAAAATGTGTTCAATATTTTTAAATACAAGTAAACGAAATTTCTATAATTTTAAACTTTTACCGCTATGTATAATTATAATTATACTTCTCTGTGATTTTTATAAAATGAATTTTAATTGAAATATCGTCTATTGTTCGGCAATAATTACTTCTCGACTTTGATTTTATTTCAAACGAATTTACTGAATAATTTTTTTTTTTTTTAACATAACGAGCTTAAAAAAACGTACCAAAAGAACAACAATTTGATTCGCTGTTTCCTTCATTGGCATTTGTAAAAATGTACAATAATACGTGCACAACGGAGAGGCGAGAAAAATATATTAAACTTTTGGGTTGTATGTAAAAACTATAAACCCTAGAGTTATATTAACTTTAGCCGGTGTTTTCTGTGGGGAAAACAAAATAAGGGATGTTAAGTCTAGCTAGTCTTATTACGGGTCCCGGACGTGATCTTTATTTTTAAATACATTTGGTTGTAACGTAGGTGGATTTGTCGAACGAAACTAAACCACGGTCCAAACTATACTGCAACGAATTCTTAGGAATTGTTAATATACGATATTATATTGTTAGTGGTCTAAGTTTCGAGCGCGTGAGAAAATGTGTTGAATGACGTCAATATAAGAATAGCGATAATATATTTGCGTTAACGCGTATAAAAAAAAAAACAATCGAATTGGATTTTTGTTCCCAATATACAACTCACGAAATTCTTATCGAACCCGCGAATTAAAATTAGAATTTCGGGGCAAGTTTCCGGCGACGAGAAGCCTGCGTGCAATTTGTAAATTATTTCCCAGAAATTAAACACTATTGGAAACGAATACATAAAACATATTAACCCGTATTATTATATCTGGTATATTCTGGTGTACCGCAATTCGCGTGGAAAACGTTATTGATTTGTACTTTTTTGTTCATCTCGTAAAAAATCACTCACCCCTCGCGTGCAGTCGCAGTACTATTTCATTAAACTGCAGTACAGCTGTCAGCAAACGTCTGTTTATTTACCAGCAGCATAATTATTACTGTCGTTTGATTGAACTCTGTTCGTTCGAAATTGCATTTAACGCGAAATGCATGCACTATATGTGGGTACATCGATACTGTTTGTAGATCGTTGATAAATATCAACACGATGCGACGGGGTGCTTTGAAAGCATATAAAATGTCGTTCGGCTGTTTCAGCAATTTATCCTACCCGTTAATTACCATTCTAATAATAATACGTCCAAACGTATGTGTGCCTATATTTTATATATGTATATATATATTGCCTTTATTGCCTTAAGGGGGCGATCGATGATGGACACGTTTATACTGGAAAAAAACTCTTCAGACTTCAATGTTATATTGAAGGTTGGTTTTGGAAAAAAAATTGTTCTAGATAGTTTGTCATCATCACTATGGGAAAAAACCAAATACTTTTCAAGATAATTGGGGAAAACAAAAAAAAATACGGGGAAAACAGGCATATTGACAAAGTCGACTTTGTTTTTTTTTTATCGTTTTTCAAAAAGACTTGTTAAGACGACATTTTCAATTTTTTTTTCGCTTTTTATGCAGAATAATAGTAATAACGTTTTGTTTTCAAGTCAAAAGGCTTATACAATTTAATACACGGTTCTGTTTATGGTTTGTGGTTTATGGTTTTTACTATGAATTGTTCTTACAGAAATTCAAAAATATTGAAAATACACTTGGTCACAACATTTATACAATAAGCGTTACAAGTTCTAATTTTGACGAAATTAGATATTTATAATCAAACGTAAAATTACGATTTATCCTCAAATGGTTTTTACTATTGTTATTCATGGTGTAAATAATTCCTTAAATTTTAGAACCTTAAATTTTCATGAGATATTCATTTTACCGTTTTCGACGTACCCAATGAATTTTTCAAAATTGTATTTAAAATTAATTTTAAGCTATTTCTGCGGATCTCTTACACACGCGCGTTCCACTGTATGCCGCTCGTCACGATAGATCTTCCTATCAGTAAATGACAGTGATGTATGATATTATGTACAACGTTTTTTGCCAAAAACTAGTTCAACGCCCTACCGTATTATAGTGTATTACTCGAGAATAAAAAAAACATACCCAACAGTGGCATCCACTCGAAATCGTGTTTCCCCGTGCAATGATTTCTCGTTGGATTCAAATTTAACGCATCCAGTGGACAGTGACCTACTCATTGACCAATTACGAGTTATACCTGCTCTGAAAATCGTTCACTACTATACAGCTGAGCGATTTACTCGGCTCGTTTTAATCGCGTCGTATTTTTCGTCTATTCAAAATGTTGTTTATTTAATGATTAAAGCAACGACGGGAATGGACGTTATTTTACATTGATCTCATATATACTGTGGGTTGACAGAAAATGTATTCGATTCGATCCGATGTCCACTGTATATATATATATATATATATATTGGGTTTTATTTTCGCCATCTGTCTTACATCTGTTTGCGTGGGTATATGTTCGCAGAGAGTCTAGACAAATGGGAGAGACTGACCGTGGCCGATGCGCTGGAACCCGTGTCGTTCGACGACGGCGAGACGATTGTCAGACAAGGCGAACAAGGAGACGATTTTTACATAATCGTCGAAGGAACGGCGCTCGTCCTGCAGCAGCGGGTCGAAGGAGAGACTCTGATCGAAGTCGGCAGACTCGCGCCGTCTGACTATTTTGGTATGTACACACACGCACACATATATATACTCTATTATAAGTATAAAAATGTATAGGTACTTGCGACGATAACGCACTCGAGTTAACGAGACCGCCGACGGGGTTGTGCGTTTCGCGAGGAGTAAAGCTCGAGCGGTGGAGTGGGAAGGGCCGAGGGTGTAGAAATAAAATTATCGACTCCGCTCTATAGTCCTCCCCCAGGCCCTAACCTAACCTAACCTCGCCGCACAACGCCCCTTACCCACCTCACCCACATCACTCACCCGCCCACGCACTCCCGCCCACCCGTCCGCCCAGACACGACGTGCCGCCGCCGCCGGGCCGTGTGTCCACAATGTCCGTGTGTTATACGCCAGAGTGGCGTGCAAAATTCGTGTGATAACATAATAAGTCAATCGTTACCCCTGTGGCCACCAACGGTTCCGCGGTCGCGTGCCATCCATCAATTATTACAATTCATATCATCGCACTGCAGGTCGCGCACGATACGTGTCGGCTCGTAATTCTCAAGGCAGATCGCACGACGATGACGACGCATATAATATATACGTATACCTACTGTGTACGCGCAGTCGAACGTATAAACGTTTCCGTATATTGTCTATACGCCTCTTACTTGCCGGTGGAATATTTAGAGGGGGGGGGGGCGAGAAAAAAAATTGTCGCCTGCGCACACGCTGCCGTCGGAGAAAAGACGTTTTTACGGAGTCCGCAGCAAGCCTGTTATTATTAAGCCCGTCAACTTAATATAAATAATATTATATCGTACTTGTGTACGTGTACTACACATTGATACCGAACAATTTATGGGAACTCCGTTGATTGCGATCGCCACTTATTTCTGCACGTCTCGCTGGCATTACAGTATAGCGTCGATTCTAAAGTATAAAATATTCGTATGAGATCCCGAAATTACGGTTGCGATGTAATCGACGCGTTCGAGAAACAAATGGACAGGACGAGAAATACAAAACAACAACATAATAAAACATAGTTTCGTTCGTAGAACCTTTGTAATTATTTTCTTTTTTTTACGTCGTACACGGTGCACAAATGCCGGACGATACAACGAAAATAATAATCTGCGGTAAGCCCCCCATCCACCATCACAAAATGATTCGACCGACACGCTCACTCCCATTTTTCTATTCATACTGCATTTAATCATTCTGAATATTGACATTTTGAAGTTTATTTAAAGACCATATTTTCAATTACACTTACATTTGGCATTTTGTATAACATATTTATTTCAAATAAGAACTACTTTATTTTTACTATAAATTGTGGCGAGGAGAGTAATTTTTTTTTTTAACGTTAAAAATATAAATCGAAATTCATTAGAATAGGTATATTTTCTTAACTAATAAACTTCATGTACCTACCGAAGTTAATAGTTCACGATGATTTGTTTACAATGTAAAATAACAATGGTTAAAAAATTAAATTATAGAAAGTCAAATTAATAATAAATTATTTTTATTTTTTTAATTGTCTGGGTTTAATGAGTATATCGATATTAGACTAAAATATTTAATGTATTACATATATTTTATAGCCGATGTAAAGACGTTATTAAGGACTTATATCCTTATAGTATGTATATAAAGTCTTATACAAGAAACTATAACCGTTCAAATTCGATTTAGATGTATCTATTTTTTTTTTTTTAAATCATTCGTTTGGTTAACAATTTTCGTTTGAAAAATTAAGTTTTGATCGCACGCTCCTTCGACGGTATACAAGATATAATAGTCGAAATACATAGAAAGAAATGAAATAATGGACAAAAGGGCGATAGGGTGAGTAACTGTTGGTTATTATAAACCAGTGTGCCCCCGCCTGCGCAACGAAATGTCGTCGACAGCACTCGTTATCACTCCAGCTGCAGCTCGGTATACGGTACAAGCTTCGGTACACAGGACGCGGTAATGCCGAGCGACGTCAGCTTTGGGTCCCACGATCTATCGTCGCCTCGACTATCGGATACGTGTTGATTAGGTTGATACCGAGTTGCGGTCAAGATTATAACAGGTAAAAAAAAAAATCCTAGTTGCGGTCGGGATCAAAACAGGTAAAATATCAAAATAGGTAAAAATCCCAGTTGAGGTAAAAAAATATGATTACTATGTTTTAAAATATTTATATATTTACATTTGTAATATTAAACCGGTTCATATTTGTATGATACACATTTCACAAATGTCAGCGAGTCAATTTGTTTTTTCAAATACTGTCGTATTTTATTTTTAGTAAATTTCTGATTTATGCTCTCGCTTTTTTTATTAGTTTCCAAATCTACAGAATTGATTTTTGAATATGTATCAATCTGAATTATTTTTGACACATTTGAAAAATTCAAATATGTTGGGATGCGGCGATCGGTTCTCAGTTTTAAATTTAGAATTGAACGCTTCACTTCCAATATTCGTTCTCAAAACATCATTGTTCAAAGCTGCCCAGAGTGTGGTTGGAAAAGTAGCATCATTCCCAATATAATTATCGACTAAATAGTCACTAAATTCAGTAACTCTTGAATCTATAAGTTGTTAGGCGATTAAATCTAAAAACACATTTCCTACTTCATCTGGAGGGAGAAAAGTCAATCCAAAAACGTAGTGTAACCATATTAATCGTTAACCGGACACCTGCCGCAATTAAGACGTTAATTTTACCTTCAATATTATTAAGACCGCAATTCGTCTATTGCGACCGCAACTCGGACAATACCGTTGATTATCTCATCTTCGCCGACGGTGATAGTAGATATTGACATATTGTGTTCTAATTTAACTTATATTACACGATGCAATAATAATACGTGTACAAGTCAATCGTCGGATCCGATTTTAATTTTTCGTCTCGCGCACACCCGCAGCAATATCTGGGTTTTTTGTCCGTCCCGGATGACCCATGGGGACAGGGTGTGTGCCGTGCAAGTGCCGTGATGGCTACGGAGTCCGTTCTGCCGATCCCGGTGGCCCGACATTTTCCTCGGCTTCGGGAAAACGCTCGGAAAAGTGTGTGCCGTTTTCCCGCAATCGAAAATCGGACCCGGCTGCGATGAAAAATTACGCTCGTTACGAATATTATCGCTGGCCACGACTTCCATACACCGTCATCATGCCGGGCGGGGCACCGCAACAGCCGTCGCCGCGGTGTGCACGGCGCTCCTAATGCCATCAATTTGTTTACTTCCCGACCGACCGACTGTCGTCTGTATATTATTATTGTTCTGTTTTGGAGACTCGCATCGATTTTGTGCGATTGTACACGCCGAACCGTCGCAGCGGATTCTGTTTGAAATCCTCGTGGCGCCCACACCCGTGGAATATATCGGGGCTCCACCCCGTCCACGATGGGCTCCCATATGCGCTGCAACGAGTACCGCGTAGAATTTTCTTCGTATAGTGATCGCCGCTCGTCCAAAATGATCCACAGTTTTGGGGAAACCACGGAATCGTCCGGAAAACCGTGTGCCGACCGCCAATCGAAACTCGGACCCGGATGCGAAGAAAAATTACCTAACCTTTACGAATATTATCGCCGGCCGTATATAACAATGCGCCGCCGGCGGGGCACCTGCAACAGTCGTCGCCGGTACACAAGACGCGTCCAATGCGATCGATTTGTCTGCTTGCCGACCGACTGTCGTTTGTTATATATATATATTGTCCCGCGTCGGAAACTCGCGTAGTCGCATCGATTTTGTCCGGACGTACATGTCGCGCCCCGCAAAAGAAGTCGACGTGAATTCAATTTGAAATTCTCGTCGCCCCCCCCCCTCCCCCACGCCGGATCTATGTGCAGCAGTGTGTATAATATATAGGTATACCGCGTACTCACCTATATATAGCGATGACGGAGTCCACGCGTCGCCGATCGCCGCCCGCCTGCAGAAGTTTTCCGCGATTTCGGTGGGACGAGACGAAATCGTCCGGAAAACCGCGTGCCGTGTCTGCAACTGAAACGCGGGCCCGACGGCGGTGAAAAATCGCGCTCGTTACGAATATTATCGCTAACCGCGTCCCCTATATATATCTACGTATACATGGCGGCGGGGATCCAACAACCGCCGTCGGTATGCGCGACGTGTCTAATGCGATCGATTTGTTTTCTTCCCGACCGACCGACTGTCGTGCGATGTATTATTGTCCGCCTCGGAGACTCTCGTCGATTTTGTCCAAATGTCCGCGTCGCGTCCCGTGATAGGAGCATAGCGCCGTCGAACCGGCGTTGGAGCACACCGTATACCGCAGTGTGTTTATTTTTAAAGGTAACACTAAATAATTCTGTCAGATTGGTATGCGGTTTTCGGGAGGAGATGGAGAATACATAAATACACATTTCTTGGCGATTTTTACATTCTTAGATCTCTCCGTGTGCTCGCGCGCAATACAACTTGCGTTTTTTCCAAACGGCAACAGGTGTTTTGAATACGAAATTCAGATAGGCCGAATTTTTTTGAAGTCGATCTGGTCCTTTTTACCATAGCTCTAAAATAAAAATTGACTAAATGACAACGACTTAGAGTTTCGATTAAAATTATTGAATTTGTCGACAGTCATATTATTAGAATTGTATGAATTATTATGAAATTGCAAGTATTTTTTTTTTTGTATCCGTAAGCTATCAATAATTTTAATCGAGACTCTAATTCGTTGTCATTTGGTCGATTTTGATTTTAGGGCTACGATGGTAAAAATAACCAAATCGACTTAAAAAAATTCGGTCCATCTGGATTTCGTATTCAAAACACCTGTTGCCGATTGGAAAAAATGCAAGTTGTATTGCGCTGCAGGAGCACACGGAAAGATCTAAGAATGTAAAAATCATCGAAAAATGTGTATTTGTGTATATTCGCCCTATCTCCTCCCGAAAACCGAACATCAATCTGCAGATGTCACCGGACAAAATTATTTAGTGTTACCTCTCCAAAAATAAACTCACCGCACACATATAGTGGGGGCAGTGGCGTAGCCACGGGGGAGGCTGAGGGGGCTGCAGCCCCCCCCCCCGAAATGTTAATAAAATTAAAAAAAATTTTTAACGGTCTATGGTATTCGATCAAAAACTAAACCACCGCTGTGTAAAAAATTGATCAGCCCGACCGAAAAAAAATCCTGGCTACGCCACTGAGCGGGGGCAAGACATGTGCGATACATTATTATTCGTGCGGTCGCGATCGCAATGACCTCGTGTGTACCGCAGTCGCCGGGCCGGCTTCAATTATTGATGACTTGTCATCGATTGCAACTATATATTATATTATTCCGAACATTTGTGTTACAGGTGAAATCGCACTGTTACTCGACCGTCCGCGAGCAGCGACCGTCGTCGCCAATGGGCCGCTGAAGTGTGTGAAACTCGATCGGGCCAGGTAACGTACAATACGATAATACTATATAATATTATGTTTAAATATTGTATCCTTCTATCGGCCGGTCCAGCGAAATCCATTGTTTCCGTATGTATATGCCGGACGTCTGGCGGCTGTTAAACGCCCCCGTTCGCATATATATACTCGTATATATATATATATATATGCGCAGACCTCTCTCTAAAAGCTTAAAAGTCATCGATTTCCGGGAGATACGATATATTTTAAGTGGCTTTCAGGCTCCGTTGTGCGCGTCTGAGGTACATAAAATATATAGACCATAATAATTACAATGGGACTCCGAATGTTTCTCGAATAGTGTACCGCCTACCGACGTTATATTCTACGCAATTTAAATACTCGCGATGTGCCCGGGACGGTTATCGCTCTATATATTCTGAAGGAAATTATTTTGCACGCTGCTCCTATACATCACACACACATTAATCGTTTTAATGACCGATTTCGAAACGGTTTTCAGTCTTAACTATACTTGAAGATAAAAAACTTTTTTTCAAACATAACGTAATTTCGAGTAAAACAATTTCAAAAAAAAAGTGCTCAACCCTCTCTGCGTCGTTTTGAAATGAACTGCGTCTTTTAAAATGAAGTAAGAAAAATATATTTACTTTTACTTTTTAGTTTTACTCAACACTAGGAAATCAAATATTTGGGTCAGTTAGCCTTTTGCAAACAAGTTAATATTATTATTTTTGTTTTTCGTACGTTCGTAATGTTTTAATTTTCTCGTATTATATTATGCTTTTGTAGATTTCCAACATGTCGTCCCAATAAATAATTGCATTTCCCGTGCATCAAGCACGGTTGTAGTATTCGTTGAGTTCGTCTACCTTATGAACTTCTGCCGAGAAGATAAATTAATACAATTTACAAAAACCATAATATGTACACTTTTCTTCGAATTATATTTTCCTAAAAGCTTTTTACTACAAAATAGAACATAATCTTGTTTCTCGGAATGATATACGCGTTTTCTTCCATTGTGATCATTTCTTTTAAGTTCAGTTCAAGGATTTTAACCGTATACAAAACAATTAATATTCCACGCCCTTAAAATGTATTATTTTTGTTTGGAAGTTGACCCGTTGCTTATTTATATAAGTAAAAGTAGTATAGATTTGGTTTTTCCATTGTAATTATAAACTTTATATTAGACAGCAGAGGTATTTCCCAATATACGTATATACCATGTTTATAACATACTACTCGGAGAAACTAGGACAATATAAAACTGTGTGCATTTTCGATTCGAGCAATGAATGTAATTCTGCATGAGATACGCGGTCGTCGCCACTTAAGTATACGATCCACCCTACTGTGTTTGAAATTATTTTTAAGCCAGTGACTTCTATAATGCCCCGAAACAATAAAAATTGACTTGTCGATAAATTTTTACTTACTGTTGTCTCCCGTATAGTCACATTCCGGACACAAATACCAATTCACCAAATTACTGTAGTTGTAGTAAACTATTGTAATATCCCCGCGGATCGTACGTTAACCCGTACATGACGCAATTAAATACATTTAATGCAGTAATCAAAACCGTGTGCGACTTAGCCCTCGTTGGACAAAAAGTACGCACCGGGGGTCAAATTAATATAATATAGAGGGATGTTGTCCCGGGACGACCCCGCGAGGCTGTTCGATTATTCTCGGGCGTTGAAAAATTGTCGAAAACGAATAAAGAGGATAAAAATGTAAATGTGATCTGTGGTAGGATCTCGTGATACCCTTTTCCCGGGATATCACATAGCATTATAAATGAATATGACGCCAACAATGGGCTGGTGTAGTAAGTTTTTCGTGATGCAACGCGGATTTATAACTATTATACTGATGTACTATATATTGCATTACCACTTTTATAATTTTAAATTTTACTTTAAACGAGTTTCAAACCTCGAGTTTAATTTCATATTTATTCGTCATACTCGGACGACTTTTTAACTTCGAAGTAAAAGTTTTGTTTGCACTTAAAGTATGGCAAACTTTTTTAGTAAATCATTTTTAGTCGCATATGCTGTCAATTAATACATTTTCTACTGGTTTTTGTTATTTTTGTATTTATCTTTGATGTTTTAATGTAAAATCATTATAATAATGATAACATTTGTATGCGCCATAACTTCCACATTATTTTTTAGGTAGTTATATATTTATACTATATACACATCAGCGTGTAACCAATCAGTAACGTGTATAGATATTCGCAAAATTTTCACTCATACAAATTGTGTTGTGAAATAGTACCTGCACACGGACGCAGTCAACCACTGAATACTATGAATAATATTGAGATGATTTGTATTTACATAAATTGTAAAAAGTGTTTTCATTGCGCTCTTATATTTATTATATCTATTAGTATAGTAAAGTTACCTTGTAGCAAAAATTTTTCATGTGTAAACACAATATAAATTTCTAGTTAACGTCGTAAAATTGATTTTTGATACTTTTGAAACATTTATTTTTTAATTGCTTTTATAAAAATTTCAAAAATCTAGAGTTTTCCTTTTCCATAATTTGTACCCTTTAAATACCTACCATTTTCTCTTATGATTTTTACCTTGTTCAATTTTAAATTTAAAACCCATTTCTGATTGAAATCACGATATGGACGATGCATACTTTGTAAATACACTAGTATATTATAATAATACTTCTTTAATATTTACATTTTGACTAATCTAAACACCTTTAAGGATTAAAAAGTGTTTAAAAAATTGGTTTTTAATTTTTGAAAATGTCTCTCGATTCTGGATTGCATTGGATGAACTTTGAAGTACCTACCTACTGCAAATATTTATTTTCTTTGGGTACCATTATAAATGTTTTTTAATTGAACGTCTTTGATTTTACTTAACTATTTTTGCTTTAAACTAATTTGCATAATATATATTACGCTCTTTCAAATAACAATTAAGTACCCACATTTTGAAAATTACAAATGTTAAATGCTCATAGGTTAAAAATACATTTAGCATAGGGGTAAAGTATGATGATTAAATCCGCTACTGGTTTTTCGTGTGGATAAAGTGTTTAAACATCTGCGACCTTACATTTTGTGCGTACGTGTGTGTTTCATAGGTACCTACTGCACAACATGACCTAAATAATCTAATACACATCACTGCCAGTTACTTTTGCGCATTAAATAGTAATTTATTAAATTAAGGAATTAATCTTATCCGTGCACACGGAATATTTATTGTTTTTTCTCGTTATTGTTACCTACGCCGTTTGCTTTACCTATATCGCCACCGAGCCGAGCACAGACAAGTAAAATCTTCAAACGACCTGACACTCGCAAAAATACGGAAGCGAATTCATTAATCAAAAGTAGTCTTCCGAGTAGAAAATTATACGATATGTACCGAGGACTCAGAAAGCAACGCAGCAAAATGTTGACGTTCTTCAAAAAAATGTTTCGGAATCTATTTTACTGAAACTATAATATGCAAAACGATTTATAATATTCAAATTAGAGAATGCCGTGCTGAAACATGTATCTACCCACTAAACGGGAGTTAAAACATTCTGCGTACGAAATGATTTTTTTTTTTTATTTTATGAAAGGTATGCGGAAACTTCATCATAATACCACGTTACAGAAATGGTTGAAAAATAACCAAACAAACGTAAAAAATATTATGATAGTATTACGGCCTGGTAAGATTATTAATTAATCCGGTTACCGAGTACACTCGGTTACTGGTGTATAATGCATACAAATAAAGTGTTTGTTTAATCTATATTTTATTCTTGGCGGGAATCATTCATTATAGGTATATTTCAATTTTTCCAATAATTATATATTGTTTGTATTGTTTTTTTTTTTTTCAACCAGTTGGTGAATCACAGACGTTGAGTGTTATACAGTTGAGTCTTGATAATTCGAATTTCGAGGGGAACGCAAATAAATACTACTTAAAAATATGTTTCGAGTTGTAAAAGTTTTCCAGTTATCGCCACTCGACTGTGTATACAATTTTCAATCTTCACACCATGTTGTTATTTGATATAAATCCTACCCATTAAAATCGCCTAAGTGCTAGATAATATGTCGTGAAAATATAACGGTGACCCTAAGCAAATAGACATCGTACTCGAAAAGACAGGCCAGGCGAGTCTCTGAGATATAATATTATATGACAAACATCAGTGTATTGAATTTCACTCGTGATGATGACGGTCAACAAAAAAAAATTTTACCCCCTAATCGTTCGATCGCGATTGATACTTCTCCTGAAAAAAATAACCACACTTTATTTTTTCCGTATTAACATTATGGAACACGTCAGTTTTACTGACTTGTCTTTTTATGAAAAATACTCGCTATTTTATTCACATTCCGATAGTTTTACAATGAAAAACAATATATGTTTAACACCTAGGTATACGTTTAATTTCGGTATATTAACTAAATGATAAAATAAAAAAATAAAACATTTTTCTCCTTTATTCCTCCGCATTGTGAACAACGAAAAACGAAATACTAATTGAGTGATATAAAAAACAACAAAAGCGGAAAATGAAAGAGAAACGGAATAATAGGCATTGACGTTATAGTATGCAAAAATACAGTCTCATGCAGACGAACAATTTCGTTTTAAAATGACAAAGGTTATATTATGTTAAATGTATAGTTTACTGTCGTGAGAAACGACGAAAATTAGACGACGAAAAGGCAGAGAAATGCGGCCCCAATTATCATAAGAGGACGTAGTATTATTTATTGTACTTTATCGCCATCGTTATTAATATTATGATCTATATTGTGGCGGACGTGCAGGAGTTGTCACAAAATGCGCACAGTTATTAATGTTGTAACATATTCTAATGTTGTTTTTTTAACTGTTTACACGTATTTTTCCGTACTCTCATACTGCCTTGAAATACATATTTTTTTATTTTTTTATTTCAGGTTTGAAAGAGTGTTGGGCCCATGTGCTGACATATTAAAGAGAAACATCACACAATACAACAGCTTCGTATCCTTGTCCGTATAGGATTTATACGCATATACAACGAACAATAAACATATTATTTGTTTTCATTTCAAAAACTATTATCGGTTATTATTTTATTATTATGAATTTTCGTTGCAGTGTTGTATACTATTAGGCAATTATAATTAAATCAAATTTCGTAAATATAATTTTATTTTTTTTTTTTTTTTTTTTTTTTAACGCGCTATTATTATTATTATTATTATTATTATGATTATTATTACTATTATGTGGATAAAAATTGTAAAAAAAAAAAAAAAATTGATATCACAATATCAATAATATAATTAATTATATTGTTACGAGTCATTTTAAAACTAACATTTACGAAACGTTGTCAGTCGGAAACGATATAATAAGTCATGTGTAGTACTGTTTGTTTTTCGTTTTCTTCCCTATAATGTTTAACTAGTTGATCGGCTCAACTGACTTAAAACTACAAGAATATATTATATTATCCTGTTCGTAATATGATGTACTAATTATTATTATTATTATTATTATTATATATCATACGCTATACTACTGCATAATATTATTACTACTGCGTTTTCTCCACTACCATAGTCAACGGTCGGTTAAAGGGTTAACAGTTTTACATTATTCAATATTTATATATATTTTTTGTATTCAATGACGCTGTTGACGTTTTGCATTTAAATATATTATTATGTTGTATTCAACAAAAGTTAATCGACTACGCGTAACGTATTGTACCACTTAAAATAGTTTAGAGACGATCTTAATAATTGTATTATTTGTGTAATATGTATAAGTTTTATTTTTTTTTTTTTTTTCCCCCGTTTTATAAAGCCGGACGTGTACCTATAACTTAATATTGTTTCGGAAAGTAACATAATTATGTATTTTATTACACCTGTATGAGTCAAGCACTTTGAAGAGTCGATTAAAAAAAAAAAAGACCAGAAAGATTTTTGTTTCCGACTGCCAAGGCGGATTGTTTTTTTTTTATTACTATTATTATTTATTTATTTACCTTTTTGCCGAGACGCGTGTGAGAACGTTCGTCGTAAAATGTGTTTTTGTTTACACGTACGAAAACAAGGAATACACAAAGACCCAAATCAACGACGAGACGCGGGGCTCGGGGGGTCGGACGTTGTCAAACAAACGTCTAAATAGTAATGTAAAATAATATATAATATATGTATAAACAACCGTAGTAGTGACTTGTAGAAATCTTCACAGTCTCACAGACGTTCACGCGTCTCCTCTGCGAATAGCTAACACGCGTTTCCTCCCTTAGAAAACACTGCGGCGGCAACGGCGACACGTGGTCCGGACGGGTCGCAATGAGATCCGATATGTCTGGCCCGACTTTTAACGTGTATTACGAGAGGTCGCAGTGGAGTGAAAAATATCAAGGTTCGAGTCGTAATGCGGTTTTAAACATCGCGGTAACGAATCATAACGGCTCAAGTGTGATTCGAGCAATCTCACTAGACGAACGTCGTCGTCGATTGTGATGGTGTTTGAAATACGACAAAAATAAAACGAAATAAGATTCTTTGACTTCCGATTCTGTGTGCCACAACGACGTGTTTATGGCGATTGAGTGCAATCGTCGTATTTCTACACTCGGCAAACGAAAAATCGATAGAAATAATTTTTTACGTTTGTCTGAGAGGTAGTTACGGAAAAACAGGACCGCCGCCGTGATCACGAAAGGAAACACGTGACGCTAGAAAACGGCGTACTGCCAGGATTCGTTAAGGCGTACGACACATCCTGATTTGTTGAAATATTGAAGGAGTCCCGTTTGCTAACCTAACTTTGCATTGGTCTTTTTTTAACTAAAAAAAATTAAAAATCTATATTTTAGGCTCACTTAGTATACCTACTACCTAGCTAGGTACCAAATACGAGCGTTTAATCCTAAGTGTTTTTTTTTTTTTTTTTTAAGTAAAATATTACACGGTGCAGGTGTTCAACGGTCCGAACAATACGACGTTATTAAAATATTTAAACGTAATAAATTTTGTTTTTACTATTGTCATCGACAGTTTGTAGGTACCTATACAGCATAATGTATTTAATCGAAATACTGATACCCGGCGAAGAAGCAAACACCAAGGTTTTGAATTTTTTGAAAATGTCAAAATTATATAACATAATTTCATTTAGCAAAATATCTAACAAATATTGTTTCAAAAAAAAAAGAAAAATGTGATTGGACGCTAATAACCATTGCCACTGAAGCGTTTTGTTCAATATAAAAAAAATAAATAAATAGTATTTTAATAAATTAGGTATAATGACCACGGTGTGAATAGTGCAACAACTATGCCGTAGAATCAGGGCCGGCGTTACACAATTTTGTCGGGGGGGAGATCCAGAATTGCCGACTCAAAATTTCTAAAAAAAAAAATACGTGAAGTATAAAAATGTCTGGTTATTCTGTGTTAAGATGAAGTAAAATAGTTAAAACAAAAACAAAATATAGAACTAAAACATTTTAAACCATTTTATGCATAGTTAAAATATTTGTTACTTGTATTTCATACAGATGTAAAGATACAAGGCTGTCGGAACTATTTTAAGATCTAAAAAATAAGTCGTGTACGAATATAAATCAATCAGCGTTTGTCAATAACACAAAAAATTAAGTAAATAATAAAAATTTTTTTTAATTCAGCAGACGGCAGATGGCAGTACATCATATTATTTAACAAAATAGATCAGCGTTTCCCAAATACCGGGTCGCGACCCACTACCGGGCCATAAAAAATTTAATACCGGGTCGCAAAATTTAATGAAATTCTCATATTAAATCTATTTAATAGATTATATACGGGTACTTGAGATAGGGATTGCCGAATGCCGATTAGCGATGGCAATGATATGCCGACGGACTTGACGTTGTACAACGTACAAAAACAAATATATTATATTAAAGTATTATAATACGGGTCTTTACTCCTCGGCCAACAATATCAGTCGGCAGTATTTAGTTTTCTAAATCGGTAAATTCTCAACTGCCGACTGCCGAGACCCGTTCCTATATTATATATATTTTTTTTTTTTCAAAAAGTATAAATTCCAACGGACAACGGCTCTCTGAAATTGCCGACTGATAATTACAAAAAAATTCAACAGGGGGGGGGGATGTGACGACCCACCATACCCCCATTGCCCCCGGCCCTGCGTAGAATTATAAGTCATCCGGTGACTATAAAAAAAAAAAAAAAAATGATATTTCGCTATATTGTAGAGACATTAACTTATCACACGACGCCGCTAGTGTTAAACATAATTGTGTATTATTGTACATAGGTAGTATTATAATTATATCAGTTTTTATTACAATCATATCAGTCATTAAATATTGCATTAGGTATGTGGGTGCTTTGATCTGCATCTAATTGTTAAATTTTAAAAAAAGGGGGGGAATTATAGAGGGTGTAGGTTGATGTACGATGTCATCGGGATATTTTCAGCACTTCGGCGCCACTGAATTTATAATATGAAATACATTATTTTCCATTGTAATTATAATTGGTCGCTGTCTCAACTATACATGGCACTCGTTGCAGATTCTTAACGAAAATCTGTTTAAATTGGTTTTTGTACCTATACGCATTGGGCACTGTAAGAGAATGCCGAGGTCCTGTGACCTCAGACACGTGCTTCGATCCTGGCCCGGTGGTACATAAATAATTGTCGAGCACCCTTCACGTGGGTAATCTATTATTGGGTACAAGTTACAAAAATTAATAAGCTACCACCGGTCCAGCACAGTTGCTCGTGAAATGTCTACGACTCGCGTGTTTTGCACGTCATACCGCACGCGTGTGTTTCGATGTGTAGTGGACCGAGTAAACCCGAAACATTTGATCGTTAAAGCGAAAATGTTTTCCCTTCTCGTTCCTTGAATTATTAAATTTTAATCGGAGCGGAGTAAACTTTATTAATGGAATTTCGATGGACCGTATTTTTTCTTTTCATATATTATTTCGACAAAGTCGCCGATTTCGTGTGGATATACGTTTAACTTCTTATCCGCATTGACGCTGTGCGAGACCTTTTCGCGAGGGGAAAAAACAAGCTAAGCGGATGTTAAGTGTCGAGTGATCGGGAAAGTCTCCTCGTAATGCAGGTTTCTTGTTGGTTTGAATTCCAACAAAATTAGAAACTCGAAACTTAAAAACACACCGTCTTATGAATGTCGAATTTTCAATTTTTATCACAGTTCATCATACGAATACATAATAATTATGAATAAAGGACAATTATGACGTTTACAAATTAATATAGTGGGCGTGTGCAAACAAATTTTGAGTCACATTGTAAGCGTAGTAAACTAGGTATATAGACAAAGAGCAGTGGAGACAGTATAAATAATGTGAAGAATCGAAAAATATATATATGATAAATGTAAAACGTTTCGGGATCAAACTCACTGCAACAAGAGGCCGGTTAGTGAAATAATGTTTATATTTTGTGTGATTACGAGCAAGCAGTAGGTGCCCGTCAAAGGTAATTTAATTATGAGCATTTCGACATAAAAATATTCAATACTCTTGGTTCCGCATAAACTCGTGTCGTTTACCGCGATAACCTGTTTTCATATTATCGCGAGCGACTTATCGAACGGTAAAATTTCGATTTGTTTTTATAACTCCAATATTTCAAAAACATTTCGCTCCGACGACGCAATATCAATGTGAACGAACATTTATACGCACTGCCCGCGAAACCCTCGGTCGAGTCGTCGACGGTTTTTTAATTTCGTTCAATCGTCGCAAAGTCGTCGTATCAATCAATCCGTGGCAGATGTGTAGTATTATAGTCGTAGTGCCACCACCGGTGCAGGACGAGCACGCACATACACCGTCCCCGGGGGCGCTTGATGGGTGGGCACTGCAGTATAATAGTGGTGAGTCGAGTTACGTCGTCAATCGCGCATTGTGTTTTTTTTTTTTTCTGCAATTTAGTAATTTATTATGGTTCTTCTCTGTGCCGTGTTTCGAACAGTTATCCGTGAAATATTATGTACCTGCGCGTTCCGACACGCAATCGTTGCACGACACCGGTGTGTACGGTTGTACGGCAAAAAAAAAAATGCATTATATACATATACAGTGGACGCCGCTTATGGCTTATATGACACGCGGATATAAGGTTCGGTCGCTTATTAGACTCAGAATTGTCTGAAACGGTCCGGACGTATCCAAATAAGTAATAAAAAATTCGGTTATAAGACTCAACAATTCGTTTATAAGACTCAAATTTTGTAAAAAAAAAAAACAAAAATGGTAAAAAATAAACATTTTTGGTCAAAATCTAGAAATTAATCAATGTTTTTTGCTTTATCATGTGTGTATGTACAACAAATTGTATCGTCTTTCACATTTTGCAATATATTTCCGGAATATTGGTTTATAACTAAAAAAAAAAAAACGAAATCACAATTTTTTTTCATAAATTATAAATAGGTACATTATACATACATCTTATATAATTTTTTTATCAGAATTTTTTTAATTTATTCAATAACACGTATGTCATATGTAATATGTATTGAAATTAAAGAAAAATATGTAGTAAAATAAAATTCATAAATATGTAATTAATTTCTTTTCCCACTTTGCCTATAAGATTCATTCGGTTATAAGACTCACTTTGTGCTGGTCCCAATGTGAGTATTATAAGCGGCGCCCACTGTATATATGTGTGTCGGACAGTCGCGGGATGTGATAAAAACAAAATAAAAGTAGGTACCCACTCAGGCATACCCACACACCCAGGGGCGTATACAAGGGGGGGATGTGGGGGTCAGATCCCCCCCCCATATAACTTTTAAAGAATTGTATAAAATAGTGTTTTTAGTGTTAGCCGTTAGGGAATTCCAAGATCACAAGGAAACAAAAAAAAGCTAGGATTTTTGTAAATTTTTATTTCATAAATATAATTATTACAAGAATAGACTTTGTCTGTTCAGTCGTGCCATCGCCACCGCCGCCGATAACAACGCTGCGACGAAGACGCCCGCATGGTCGTGTGGCTAATAATACATTTTCCTACTTCTGGAAATGTTTTAAGAAATTATTATTATATAATGCACGGATGGGTTTTACGTATTTACACTACAATATTATCAATTTTGTATTAAAATCGACATTCCGT